>NC_090652.1:39074760-39290618 GCF_040937935.1 Hyperolius riggenbachi | reverse complement strand
TAAAAGAACACGTTGCGTTAGAGGCTTCCATCTTGACCTTGTAAAAAATGCTGCTGGACATAGCACTGATGTTTTGCATCTAATGCCTTCTAAAGGTAGCCATACACTGGTCGATTTGCCATTAGATCGACCAACTGACAGATCCCTATCTGATCGAATCTGATCAGAGAGGGATCGTATGGCTGCCTTTACTGCAAACAGATTGTGAATCGATTTCAGCCTGAAACCGATCACAATCTGTTGAGCTGCTCCTGCTGGCTGTCTTCCCCCCCCCCCCGTATACATTACCTGAAGCTGGTTCCGGGTCCTCTTCTCCGCGCTGCATCCCAGCATCCCGCACCGCATCCCAGCGTACACTGTGTCACTCCGTGACCAGGAAGTTCAAATAGAGCGCCCTCTATTTGAACTTCCTGGTCACTGGAGTGACACAGGAAGTTAATGTACGCTGGGATGGAAGCAGGAACAGAGCGGTGCAGCGCGGAGAAGATGCCCGGGAGCCAGCGTCAGGTAATGTATACCTGTATCGGATCGGCCGCCGCTAGCGACGCGCTCCCTACCCGCGGGCGATCGACGGTAATTTCCCGCACGGCGCGATCGATGGACCGATCCGATTTCGGGAGGAAATCGGATCGGCGGGTGCGTTTAGCACAAACGATTGGCAGCAGATTCGATCCCAGTGATCGAATCTGCTGTCGAAACGGCGGCAAATCGAGCCAGTGTATGGCCAGCTTTAGTCTCTCTCTTGGAACAATTATGTAGGTTTGGAACTCAGAGAAACATCAGAACAACTGATCAATATAAACTCTCAATGGGAGAGAGTCAGAGAGGGATCTAGCTGGTGGGCTAGCATTACAGTCAAAATGGCCGCCCCCATAGTTATCTTATGCAAGATACACTTTCTGTGTGCTTAACCCTTTAGCAGTCAATTTATTTAGAGGCTTGCAAGTGCTCTGGGCCAATTTATTTTAGCACATTATTTTTTATTTGTTTGCTATTAATTAATATTGCTGTAATGTGTATTTATGGCCGCTTGTCACTAGGGGGCAGTGTGAGACAATAGCAGATGACTTCTGTTTTCATTTTCTGTATTTTCTGCTAGCAGGGAGAGAGATCAAAGCATTCCAAGAATTTACAGCACAGCGAGTCTGGCTGCGTTTAAAAGCAGCGCACTTATCTCAAATCAGATGACTCTATTATAGCTGCTAATGGGTTAAAATGACAATGAATAATACAACATACCTTCGATACAGATGTTATTCTTATTTTAACATACTGGCATGCCTCCTCCAATATGTAAAGTACCAATATGCTGTTAGTATGTCATTGTACTGATAGTTAATTAGCTTCAGTGTGTGCAGATGCCTGCTACCCCCAGTATGTACATTATAAGCTGCTGCTCTGTGCCTATACTAATAGTAATCTAGCTGCAGTGTTTGCTGTTCTTTTTGTTCTTTTCTACCCCAGTACTGTATATACGCTATAAGGTGCTGCTCTATACCTATCCTGATAGTAATCTAGCAGCAGTGTGTGCTGATGTCTTTCACCCCAGTATGTAGAATAAAGGCTGTTACCCTGTGCTTCTACTGGTAGTAAACTACCTGCAATCTATGCTGATCTCTGCTATCTCCAGTAATATAAACTGTTACTATACTGACAGTCAACTAACTGATCATTGCTTAAAAAAAGTGCCTATACTGTTTAAATAAAAAATGCAAACATACTGCAGTAATAAATAGAGCTTTATTTTATGGGGTGTGAACACACATTTTTATTTCTGCACTTGTCCTGCATTTCTGAAGCATTTTGAACACATGAAATGCAGACTTTTAATTATGAAAGAGCAAATAGGTGCCTGTTGGGAACGTGCAAGTCCACAACTAAGCCTTCATGTGGATACATGTGAGCAATGAGATTGTTAGTTACACATAGGGATGAGCGTAATGACCTAATTACGAATTTCCGAAATTTCGCGAAATTACTACAATTACGATTTTAGCAGTAATCGAAATTTCGTAATTTTCGCAAATTACGCAAATTACGATTACGAAATTTAGTATTTTAAAGTTTGCAAAGGTTTCTATCCCTCTAGATGCCTAAAATGAATAACCAACCTCCCTCTCCCTCTCTCTCCAGAGATTTGTAGTATTTCAAAACCATACTCACATTCATGACATGTCCAGGGATCAAACCCAGGCCAACCACATGGAAGACAGCTATGCTCACCACCATACCACCAAACACACACTAAATAGACTGCTAACCTAAATCTTACTTGTAGACAGTCATATGAGACACATGCTGGGTGCAGGGCTTTGTGATTGGACCATGCGATAGAGTGAGGTGCAAAAATGAAATCATGCCTAGCAGAGGATGGTTTCACAGTGCTAAATGCTAGGCTGGCTGTGGTGCAATTGGTTAGTGTGTCTGGCTGGTAACAGCAAGGTTACAGGTTCAATTCCATCCAGGCATGTCTTTTCCTTTTGCGTTCAACAGTTGTCCAAACAGAGCCAACAGAGCCCCAGATAGCCATGTAGAGTTAGGTCACAGCTAGCCTGGCTGTGGTGCAATTGGTTAGTGTGTCTGGCTGGTAACAGCAAGGTTACAGGTTCGATTCCATCCAGGCATGTCTTTTCCTTTTGCGTTCAACAGTTGTCCAAACAGAGCCAACAGAGCCCCAGATAGCCATGTAGAGTTAGGTCACAGCTAGCCTGGCTGTGGTGCAATTGGTTAGTGTGTCTGGCTGGTAACAGCAAGGTTACAGGTTTGATTCCATCCAGGCATGTCTTTTCCTTTTGCGTGCGCGCGCTGCGCCATTGAACCCCATGGGGTATTTTGCGTGCGTAAAACTTTACGCATGCAAAACTTTGTGCTCGGTGTTTGGACAACTGTTGAACTCAAAAGGAAAAGACATGCCTGGATGGAATCAAACCTGTAACCTTGCTGTTACCAGCCAGACACACTAACCAATTGCACCACAGCCAGGCTAGCTGTGACCTAACTCTACATGGCTATCTGGGGCTCTGTTGGCTCTGTTTGGACAACTGTTGAACGCAAAAGGAAAAGACATGCCTGGATGGAATCAAACCTGTAACCTTGCTGTTACCAGCCAGATGCACTAACCAATTGCACCACAGCCAGCCTAGCATTTAGCATTGTGAAACCATCCTCTGCTAGGCATGATTTCATTTTTGCACCTCACTCTATCGCATGGTCCATGGTCCAATCACAAAGCCCTGCACCCAGCATGTGTCTCATATGACTGTCTACAAGTAAGATTTAGGTTAGCAGTCTATTTAGTGTGTGTTTGGTGGTATGGTGGTGAGCATAGCTGTCTGCCATGTGGTTGGCCTGGGTTTGATCCCTGGACATGTCATGAATGTGAGTATGGTTTTGAAATACTACAAATCTCTGGAGAGGGAGGAGGAGGAGGAGGCTGGCTGGGCTATTCATTTTAGGCATCTAGAGGGATAGAAATCCTTATAAACCTGAAAAAGTAAAATTTCGGTTGGAGACACGAAATTCGTCATTACGGGAGTGAAATTTCGATTACGAAATTGTAAATTACGATTTGAAAATTAATTACGAAATTACGAATTTGGGTCGTAATGTTAAATTTCGCATTCGTAATAAAAGCAGTTCGAAATTTCGAAAATTTCGGCTCATCTCTAGTTACACATATCAGATGATATGACCAACACTAAGAATGAGGGCAGTTTATTATTACATTTATACTTTCAATATATGAATAATGAAAGTTGTATGCAAATTTATGAATATTGCAAGTTGTATGAAATTTACGAATATTGCAAGTTGTATGCAAATTTAATGTTTTGCTTGATTACACTAATTGTATGTTAATTTAACACTAAGAATGAGGGCGCATTATTATTAAATATATATTTGCTATGTATGCAAGTTGCATGTAAATTTATGAATTATCCAAGTTGTATTCAAACTTATGATTTTGCTTGATTACAGTGATTGTATGTTAATTAAACACTAAGAATTAGCACACGTAATGATTACATTTATATTTGCAGTACATGAATAATGGAAGTTGTATGCACTGTTAATAACTGTTTTAAATCACCTTTTTTCCGGCACCAGCAAACTCATCAGCAAGAGTTGCACACACGACTCATCACAGCAAGCAGGAGATAGACTTTCTCAGGCTTCTTCAGTATTCACGTTATTTATTCAGGAAACATATATACAGATATAGTTCATCATATCCTAGCAAAGCAGATCCTCATGTTTAAGGTCTTGGCGTTTCAGCTCGTGGCTAACCCTCCTCCTGAGGGTTAGTCAGTTACCTTCTTTCTAGACTACGTTACTCTAGACTACCTATGTACAGCATACATTATATCAAATTACATATACAATGAAAATACTTAGAGGTTCCAGTCAGCATTGAGAGCCAGTGTGAAAGTAAGAAGCAGAGTGAGCTCTGATGGCCCACCTCGGTTTTAATACCGACTAGGAAAGAGTTAAATATGACATCATCTTCGCCACGACTATTGGCTTAGCCCCCTCGTGGTGTCATAATACACACCTACTCGATTAATATTTAATGAGGCTCTTGACATACTTACAGGAATTTTTGTATTTAGAAAACATGGCCTATGTTTACTGTTCCTGTGGCGTACGTGTTGAGGTCAGCGTAGGCCGGTGGCCTTCTTTTAGGAACATGTTCTCCGATGTTCTCAGTATCGGCTTGTTTATTCAAGCAGACACTGAGATCCCTCTGCCTGCATCACAAAACCTCTATTTATTTTAAAGGCATACACTGCGGACAAGCCTTTTACATAAAACTCAGGCCAAGTAACTGAGGCCTACTTAAATTCTAACAATCCCCCCTAAAATGGCTTGATCCGCAGATCCCAGCTCATGAACCTCACAGTACCTGGTTTCGTTTCTTTATGTTTCACTTTTCGATGTTCGTGCTCACACAACTTCTCTGCTCTAGGCGGTTATCCCTGGGAGAGAGGGCAAGACCTCTTGGTCTTCCTGTAACCAGGCTCTCTGGGGAGGCCCTACTTCTATGTCCCTCTATACCACATGCTCAGCATTTGCGTCACTTGCGGATCACTCACAAACTTGCATGACCACAGAAAAGTGAAACTCGTTTGTCTGTTACACAACGGAGCAGTGCCAGGTGCCTTCTAAAAGAGCGCCTTTATACAATCAGCTCCATCACAGGTACTGCTACACCTATACCCGTAACCCTGTATATCCCTTAATTTGGAAATATTGGTTCATGAGATTGTTTATGAGGAACCAATCTCTTGACCGTGTTAATTTGGTTTGCGTAATTTAACACACAACCTCACCTCGATAATGGTGCCTAAAGTTGTCATCCCCATCCAGACGACCAGTGGGTGTAGGAAGAACTTGTGAACTGCAGAGGCCCAGTCCGAGTGTCCCTGGAACATCGCCGGAAACCTTTTCCACTAGGTCAGACTGGAACTCACCTGCTTATTTTTGTGTTCTACCTCGTTAAGAGATCACCTGGATCATGGTGAAATCTTACCTCTAACTTAGTGTACTGTTTGTTTAACCGTTGTAACAAAGTGTGGTCGTCTTGGATCAAACCCTGTTCCCCTTTGTCCCATGTCGTGTTCTCTTTCAGGATGGGAACTTCACGTGAAACTTTGAACTTTAGAGTTCTCTTGACAATTTGAGAAATAACGTCATCAAACCTGGATGACTGGATCCATATGGGATCTCCGTTCACCCAATATGTTCCCCTTGACCGATCCCCCTTATAGGAACAATTATGAAAATGTACCTTGAATGTGTCCTTAGACATGATGCTAAAAAAACAAACCTTTCCTTCAGCCACCGGAACTATCGGTTTGGCTTCAGGGTGGATCTTTTGAATGGTAGCCTCGCATTCTGTGTTATTGAGCCAGCAGGCTTCTTCACTAAATTTGACTTGCCCCGGCAAACACAGGTACCTCTGTGAGAATTGCCCCCATGAGGACAACTCTACTCGTTTCACCTCCCCGTCTAGCACCAAAAAAGGTTGACCTCTCAGGTCCTGGTGTAAGACATGTGTTGAGGTGGGAACTAAGGAAGTGGCGGTGGCTAAAGGAATGTTGCACCGTTTCCATTTGTTCACCCAAACATCTTGAAGCTTCCATGCAAAAGATCCTTCTCCAGAACGCCTCCTGCTCGTTCCTCTCCACTCTGGAACCATCTCACTCTGGATCACCAAGACAAGGTACCCCTGAATCACACATTCCACCTTTTGCATGTACCCATGGTACTGCAGTGTACCTTTTAACCAACCTTTGGATCGGTGCATCGATTCTGGGAGTGTGACATTCAATAGCAGATTTACACTGCCATTCAATTCATACTGCCCGCACACCTGACCCTTCAGACCTGTCACCCACCTTGTGCCATGAAATTTGTTTCCACCTGGCACAAGTGCTCTTTTCCTCCATCCCTGCTTGGTCCATCTGTGCCAAGCGGAGGGAGGTGTGAAAGGATTAGTACCTTTGTCACCAAACATTAACATGCTTGGGCCTTGCGTTCTCATTAACCCCTTATTATACATGAGAATGTCCTCTCTTCGTTCTCCTAGGACGAAATGGCAGCCTAGGATCACCATCAGCACGGTACTCTGCAGTATAAAAGCACCTCCTTGGGAAAGAAAAACATTAGCAATTTGCACTATGCTTTGCTCAGTCAGTTTTTTTAGTCGTTTTCCGATCTCAGGAACCTCGGTTTTTAGTCTCTTTCCAATTTCAGGAATCTCGTTTTTTAGTCTCTTTCCAATTTCAGGAATCTCGCTGTTCTCCAAACTCAGATTGGCATCTGGAACCTTTCGCTTATCCGACTGACATCTCCATCTTTGCTGCCAGCACTGCAGCTGTCTCGAGTCCATATTGCCAAACTCCTGAAATCGAAATACAAACAAATCAATTCTTATGAATGATTTGGGTTTCGCCCTGCGGCTTGTACTCTGTACACTTTAAACTGATCAATATATACCGTAATTGATCTCGTTGCTGTATGGTTCTCATGAACTCTGTTTACTCTTTTTGGTAGATTGGAGTTAAACTTCTCTCCCCTACCTAAGTACTATCCTAAGTACTTACCTGTGTAAAATATGCTCCCGCAGACTTCACCTTTGGAAGCTCTCACCTCATTGCAGGCTCTCACCACACCCCCCCCCCCTTCCGTACATGTGCAGATTATGGATGCCACACACCTGTTGCTGCTTTGCAGGTGCGCCTGCAATGCTCTTCCTCATTTTCGCATTGACTTACCTAGAACTTCATTGCTCTGCTAGAAGTTCTGTGTGTTGTACCCTCTGCCCAATGTTTGCCGTGCCACTACCCCCATACTACAAAAAACGGCTGCCTCCCTGTAGGAAGGAGCACCTTGCACTCAAACTACACAGGGTGCAGGGCTAAGCATACCAGCGTCACATGCCTGTATGCAGATCCCTGAATGCCCACTTGGTAGGTAGTCATATGGCAAACACTGTACTGATACACTGTCACTCTGTAAATGGCAATTCTTTCATTTGTATAATTGCCCCATGAACTGCGATCAGTTCTTGTTCTTTGTGCTACACTTGGTAGGAGCTGGAAAAACATATTTGACCAATCAGTGGATGAAAAAACGCATAAAAAACAGCCCCAGCCCAGCATTGCCCTCTTAGTCAAACTCTGGACCTGTAACCAGGTTGACCTTAGTCAAACCTGAACGAAAAAACGTTACCGCTCTGCAGCCGTGTCGACGGATACGTGGATTGGTCAACTCCCTTTTTTCCAACTCCGGCACCCCCTGATGCACTGTCCCCCCTTTACTCTATTGGGAACTCATGCTGCACCACCCGTTAAGGTGCCTCACTTAAAGGGATAATCCCATAAGTAACCCACTACAGATACTTTCCTGATCTGCACTGCGCTTGCAAATCACTCTCTGGGAAACATCTGACTAATACGTGTCTCCCTGCACCTAGCTGGGAAACACTTCTTATCCGTGACCATGCAACTTGCTTGGCCCACGTATGCGGACACTCCCTGTGCCCAGACTTCCTTTGAGGAAATCATCTGGAAGCCGAGAAACTCAGTAGAATCTCTCTACTGTCCCCACTCTGGACCCCCCTCCCACCAGCTGCTTCCGTGCACGGCGCCTTGTGCACAGCTGTGACGTGGGATCCCCCCAGCACATCCACCCCCCTGTCATCGGGGCGTGCCTATCAGTGGGCGCTTCCCGCCCCCTCCCCTCCTAATACATCATGAAGGTAGGAGTGGCTTGCTCAAAATTACGACTCCATGTTGAGTCCTGGCATGCCAGCAAAGATGGCTGCTATCAATCTCCCGTAGCAACCTCTTAATCCTATACACATTAGGAAAAAAAACAGTGAGAACATACAATGCATACGCACACTAACAAGAAACAGACCAATAGCACAGCAGTTTGAGAAGTTTCCTATCTTGGACATGTAGACGGAGGGAAAAAAAAACATCCTGAACAAAAGGAATTCTCCACAACTACACCGGAACTTCAAAAAGCCGAATGAAATCGTCCCCTATGCTATAGCCTACGAGGGAGACACCAGCTGTCACTATATCTACGTCAAACTTTACTCCTAGCATAAACCTTTGCCTGGAATGCGGAGTGACAAAACTGAACAAATCTTCCAGCTGTTAGCAGATATCCACGGACACAAACCTTAACCGGGAGTTATCGCAATGGGGGCGGGGTGGGGGACCACCACGGAGTAACAGGTAACAGTGCGGTGGTGGCGGCACTAGGCGACCAGGGAGGGAAAGCCACATGGGTGGATGTGGGTAAGCTATAAGGCAGGGGCACACTGTGTATGGCAGAGGGATGTGAAGTGAGGGTGGGATGTAAATGACATGGGATTGTATGTAAGGGATGTGAACGTTTTTTTAATTTACAAGCAGGAGGGTGAATGAAAATGTATTAGAGGGAAACATTATTGCGGTGTAAGAATTCACAGAGGTTTGTAAGGGTGAAGGTGGGTGTAGATTAGTGGCCACTCCTATGGAGTTGATGCTCTGAAGGGTGGGAAACCCCCACAGGATATGAACAACTGAGGGAAAAGGATATGACATCATAAGCAGATCGACCTCTAGAGCCATACTCTCAGATTCAATGCTTCCTGCTGGATTGGATTTAATACATGTATAGGGAGTGATCTAGGGATTTATGGATGTGGAAGGGATGAGATCTTATGGAGCAGTGTACTACTGTGTTTCAAATGCACAGCACAAATCAAACACAACTCTGTATGCATTTCAAACTTTTCCTGTTCCATATTTCTGTATCTGGAAGGAGTTCTTTTTGGGATTCATGATCATAATGTTGGTTCCTTTACCTGCCATGAAAACATGGCTTAATTATTATTATTATTATTTACTATTTAATATTTAATAAAGCGCCGACATCTTCTGCAGTGCTGTACAGAGTATATTGTCTTGTCACTAACTGCCCCTCAGAGGAGCTCACAAATGTAATAACTACCATTGTCATATGTCTATTTATGTATATAACGTGTAGTGCATGTATATTTTAGTCTAGGGCCAGTTTAGGAGGATGCCAATTAACTTATCTGTATGTTTTTGGGATGTGGGAGGAAACTGGAGTGCCTGGAGGAAACCCACCTAGACAAGTGGAGAACGTACAAACTCTGTACAGATAGTGTCCTGGCTGGGATTCAAACTGGGGACCCAGCGCTACAAGGTGAGAGTGCTAACCATTACACTTGTGTCTTAACTTGTTAACTGAACTTACACGTACAGTAAGTACTCTAGCCAATACAATACTCTTCACAAATTACATTATACAGAATAAGAAAATATATTCTTTACGCTGGTATAATAATTTAGGTTATAATTTAGGGGCTTATGGCTGGATCAGATTATGAGGCAGATTCACTAAACAGTGGTAAAATGTACATGTGCAGACAGTGTACATAAAGCTTCCTCAAACTGCATATTGTTGTGCAAATAGCGCAGCTTGCATAACATACACAACATGTGCGTTGCTTTAAGCGAAGCAGGTGGTTTTGGTGCACGGCGCTCAGCCCCGGGAGCCGAAACCAGGTGCCCCATAGTAGCAATGCAATGCTGCGTGGGGCACGTAAGGGGATTTGGGGCTCTGGCCGTTGCTGGACCCCGAATTACATTTCCCTCTGAGTGACGACAAATTGGAGGGAGAGCAGTATTTAATGCGCCGGGGAGCAGGGAGAGCCGTCATTTGGCTCACCCTGCGCCCAACTCACCTGCGATGTGTACATACGTAAGCTAAAGAGGACCTGTAGTGAAAATAACGTAATGTTGAAAATTGCTTGTTTTTTTTTTTTTTTTACAGTATTCACTTATAGATTATTTAGTCAGTTTTTGACCGTTGTAAAATCTTTCCTCTCCCCGATTTACATTCTGACATTTATCACGGGTGGTGACCTCCTTAGTGCTGGGAAGGTGCATCGCTGAGGAATGGTTGGGTGTTCTGAGCTGAAGAGAAAAAAAACACATGGGCCTATATGCAATTCACTTTTTCTCTTGAGTTATCTCCTAGGAGATCATTTTCATCTTCTCTTTAACTACTTTGGCCTCCTGGATGTACTAGCTACGCCCAGGAGGCCATGTGCGCGTCCGCGCGCTCCCGCGGCCGATCGCACGCGTGCAGGCGCGCTCCCGGCTGCGGATCGTTAGCCCACGAATCAGTGAATCGGGCTATGGTGCCCGATCACTGATTCCTCTCCCCCGCAGAAAAAGCGACAGCTTCTCTCAGAAGCTCCGCTTTTTCTGGCTGTTGCGTCCACCATGCATCCCTCTAAGCGTATGTTACGCTTAGAGTGACGTCATGTAAACAAACTCATAACCGCCATCTTGTGGCCAAAAAGTAAAACTACAACTAAAAGTAAAAAAAATAAAACTCAACACACATTTATATTATAAAGGTACTGTTTACATCCCACCCTCCCAAAAAATACCCAAATAAAATGTTTAATATAAAAAAAAAAAAACATTACAATAATAAAAAAAACAAACATGTAAATATTTACCTAAGGGTCTAAACTTTTTAAATATCAATGTAAAAATAAAATATTTCTATATTTTTTTTATTTTAAAGTTGTAAATAGTGATAGATGCAAAACGGAAAAAATGCACCTTTATTTCCAAATAAAATATTGTTGCCATACATTGTGATAGGGACATAATTTTAACGGTGTAATAACCGGGACATATGGGCAAATACAATACGTGAGTTTTAATTATGGAGGCATGTATTATTTTAAAACTATAATGGCTGAAAACTGAGAAATAATGAATTTTTTCCGTGTTTTTCTTATTCTTCCTGTTAAAATGCATTTACAGTAAAGTGGCTCTTAGCAAAATGTACCACCCAAAGAAAGCCTAATTGGTGGCGAAAAAAACAAGATATAGATCAGTTCATTGTGATAAGTAGTGATAAAGTTATAGGCTAATGAATGGGAGGTGAACATTGCTCGGATGCATAAAGTGAAAACGACTGAAGGCTGAAGTGGTTAAACTAACTTTTCAGCATTTTGTAAATGAAAAAGTACCCAAAAGTTGGTCATATTAAAATTATTTTGAGTATTTTTTGGGTTGTTTAAAAGGCATTTTGATAACAAAGCAAGAAAATATCACCCAGGAGAAAACGCCGGAGAAGAAGTGAATTGCATATGGCCCCTGGGCCCATATGCAATTTATTTTTTTACCTGAGTTATCTCCTAGGAGATAATTTTCATCTTCTCTATAAACTACATTTTCAGCATTTTGCAATTGAAAAAGTACCCAAATGTTGGTGAAAAAGTACTATCAAATTTATTTTTAGTAATTTCTTACTTGCTGGTGACCTAAAAGACTTTTTATGACAAGTTGTAAAAATATCACCTTGGAGAAAACACTGGAGGAAAAGTGAATTGCATATGGGCCCAGGTGTCTCAAACTGCACTCAGGGCCGGATTTGTACTCTTTACTGCCCTAGGCCACTGTCACCAGCCGCCCCCTTAAGTATAGGTAGCGAGATGACCCCTCCCTCCTTTCCTGTAGTATAGGTAGCCTGATGACCCCCCCAGTATAGGTAGCCAGATGACTCCTCCCCTCTTTCCCTCCAGTATAGGTAGCCAGATGACTCCTCCCCTGTTTCCCTCCAGTATAGGTAGCCAGATGACCCCTCCCCCTTCCCCTCTAGTATACGTAGCCAGATGACTCCTCCCCCCTCTTCCTCCGGTATAGGTAGCTAGATGACTCCCTTAATCCCTTAATTCCCCCCCCCCCCCCCTTTCAGTATAGGTAGCCAGCTCGTTTCCACACCGCAGCAGCCATTTGTGTCTCTCATTTCTCCGTTCATCTCCAGTGCAGAAGCTTCCTCTTCCTTTTTCGTCTCCAGTACTGCCCAAGTCCATAGCCGCCAGCCACAATGCAAACGTGCACAGAGAGCAGGATGGCCGCTGCATAGACAGCTAGCAGCAGAATACCATGGTCAGGCGCTCGCCTGATCTCCCTGCATTGCAGCATTAGCAAGCTTGCAAATGCTGCACCAGTTTAGCCTGCTGCTTTGGTGCACTTCCTCCTGCGGTGCCCTAGGCCATGGCCTAGGCCTAAATCCGGCCCTGACTGCACTGGAAGAAGAAGGGCACATAGCTAATCAGCCTGGACATCACTGAGAGGCGGGGCCACACACTAATTTACAGCAATAGCTATAGGAAGTGTTTCTGATGCTGAAACCAGAGAAATGAATGTAAAAAAGAGAATAATTTGAATAATTTACTGCATTCAGCTAAATGTCTTTATAGGGTCTCTTTAAAAAACACATATCATGCAAACAGCATAGCAAATGTCATACAAGCAATGTGCGCATGGTGCACAAAGGCCGGTTCACACTAGAGAGGATTCAGAACGGAAACGGTTAGCGCACCCGCAAGGCCATTTTGCATTCACTTGCCATACGTTCACCCGTCTAAACAGCCCAGAGGCCAGCAGAAGCATAGGGCTCTCCATAGGCTGGAGCAGGCCAATTCTCCCTAGCAACTGAGAGAATTTTCATTGGTCCAACATGAGCCAATGAGAATTCTCCCTGTTGCTGAGGATTCCTATTGGTCTATTGCAGCCCAGTGGAGATCCCCATGCTAATAGAGGCCACCAGGCTGTGTAGGAGAGCAAGTGAGTATGGCGTTGATCGAAACAGGCAACACAGATGTGGCAACTAGCCTAGTGAGAACTGACAGTGTCCGTTCTCATAGTCTTTGATTGGATACATTTCCTCGCCCGGTCCAGGAAAATGTGCCAAGTTGGGACCCTGCGTTCCGTCTCGCATTTTGCAGCAAGAGAGTCCATGTTTAACAAGTGGAACTGGATCCTATCTTTAACCACTTTACCCCCAGCCGTACGGATTTCTCCGTCCCTTTTTCCATCCTTTTACCACCAGGGACGAAGAAATCCTTACTTCCCACGCTCCCGTCGCTGCCCGCGCTCCCGCTCGCTCATGTGCGTACTCCCGCTTGCATGCACGCCGCCGCCCGCTCGCCCGGACATGAATGAACGGGAAAAAACATTGATGTTTGTTGATCTAAGCCCCGCAATGATCCGCTGCTTCTATGAGAAGCAACGCGATCATTGTGAAAAAAAAAAACTTTCCCAGCCTCATAGCACTTCCTGCAAGCGTCCTTCCGGACGCTTGCAGGTCGAATTAACAAAATGTTACTGTGGCCATCTTGTGGCCAAATAGTAAAACTACACCCTAAAGCATTTTTCACATACAAATACATTACTTTTACACTAAAAAATTAACTCATTACCTCCCACACTCCCCAATTTTTTTTTTTGTAATTAACAAAAAAATAAAAAATGTACAATAAAAAAAAATACATAAATAGTTACCTTAGGGACTGAACTTTTTAAATATTTATGTCAAGAGGGTACAACACTGTTACTTTATAAACTATGGGCTTGTAATTAGGGATGGACGCAAAACTGAAAAAAATGCACCTTTATTTCCAAATAAAATATTGGCGCCAAACATTGTGATAGGGACATAATTTAAACGGTTTTATAACCAGGACAAATGGAGAAATACATTTCATGGGTTTTAATTACAGTAGCATGCATTATTTAAAAACTAGAATGGCAAAAAACTGAAAAATAATGATTTTTTCCCCCACATTTTTTCCTATTTTCCCATTAAAACATATTTAGAATAAAATAATTCTTGACATAATGTCCCACCTAAAGAAAGCCTAATTGGTGGCAGAAAAAACAAGATATAGTTCATTTAATTGTTATAAGTAATGATAAAGTTATAGACGAATGAATGGAAGGAGCGCTGAAAGGTGAAAATTGCTCTGGTGCTCAAGGGGTAAAACCCTTCAGTGGTGAAGTGGTTAACATAGGATCCGCTTCCTGTGTTTCCGAGGACACCCGAGGTGAAAATAAACTGATGAGAAAAACAATTGTATCTATCTTTCTTCTCCTTAAAATTACTTTTTTACATAGCCCACATTTTTATTTTATATTTAAATCTAGGTTTTCAGTTTTTAAGTTGTTTCATTGTCTGTTCTCAATTACACCTTCATTGAAGTATGCCAGAGCTCAAATCTATGAATTATTGACCCTTTTTATCTCTTTCCTGCTCTCAAAAGCCATTCACTTACAGAAAAGTGTATGTATGTTTTTGGGATGTGGAAGGAAACCGGAGTGCCCAGAGGAAACCCACACAGACACGGGGAGGACATACAAACTCTGTGCAGATAGTGCCCTGGCTGTGATTAGAACCAGGGACCCATGCTGCAAGTGCTAACCACTATGCCATTTCATGGAGCGTCCATCGTATGGTTCAGCGGTTGACCCATTAGGATGAGTGAGAGAGAATTGAAAGTCTGATCTTTTGGGTCAATTTTGTTTGTGAACATTTAGTTGAGATTGGCCACAAGATTCTCCATGTGGATGCTTTCTAGCTGAAATATGGTGGACGCAGCACCGAGGTAAGCCGATATTCAGCGGAAGCGTGGAATAGACATAGGGACGGCTGCATGGAGTTAGACTGTACATCATGGCTGAAGAGACGAGTGAGGAGGACGTGTCGCTTGCTAGAAGCCAGGAAGGCTTTACTAGATTCCGTCTAGATTGTAAGCTCGCAAGGTCAGGGAGGGACCTCCTCCTTATTCTGCTGTAATTTATCATATGATCCTGTACCAGTATTGGGGATGTCTTAAGCCACACATCGGTGATGTATGCGTTTGTATTGCTGGATATCCTGATTGTACAGAGTTTTGAACTTCTCGTGTTCCTCAATATTTGTTTTGTACTATGTAGAGTGCTACGGAAAATGTCTGCACTATATAAATAAAAAATAATAATAATGTTTTGATGGTCTGCCAGTGCACTCCATACCAAACCAGGAGCAGACCCCCTGAGCCCCAGGGCCCCTCTGCAATTA
Organism: Hyperolius riggenbachi; assembly: GCF_040937935.1. Classification (NCBI taxonomy): domain Eukaryota; kingdom Metazoa; phylum Chordata; class Amphibia; order Anura; family Hyperoliidae; genus Hyperolius; species Hyperolius riggenbachi. The sequence continues at coordinate 39,275,165 of NC_090652.1, read as the reverse complement.
CAGGGTTTGTGGGAGGTGTACGTATGAATGCCGCCGGAAGACTTGGGCGTAGGATACAGCCGATATAAGGCTTACCCTGCTCCTGCACAAGTCCCGGCGGTGCTAATTACTATTCCCCCTCCAGGTCCACGTGGATAGTAGGGAATGATGGAATTCTGCTTCCAGCTATTGCTGGTGGCCGAATTACAGTGTGTTAAAAGTAACTAAAGCTCCGTCTTCTGACAGCGCCGCCGTTACTCACTGTGGGCCGCTTTAGCCGTAATTCCTATTACAGCCTATGGTGGTGCCGGCTGCACCCAAATCTCCTGTGTTGTATTCGATGTGTTCATTTTGGGAGCTTTTGTTACGTCCATGATAACAATTGTATTGCTTTAATTAAAAAGGGCTCCAATGATTTCTCTTATTTAGAGGGACTCTGAGCAGTACCTACAATCAAAAATTTCACTTACCTGGGGTTTCCTCCAGCCCACCGTAGGCCGCTAGGTCCCCCTGCGTCCTCCTGGCTCCTCTCCGTGTCCTGCTGGTGGCTCAACGACTTTTCCTGGATCTTGAAGCTCTGCGTCATCATGCCGGCCACTACACGTCATCACGGCAGACACGTGACAGTCCTGCGCATGCGCGGTTTAGAGTTAGAAAACTGCACATGCGCAGGACTGCCACACCGGACGCCATGATGATGCGTAGCGGCAAGATCCAGGAAGAGTCGACCCGACACCCAGCCTGGGTTTTGCCAGTAACAGAAGCCGCCGGTGGGAAGCCCCAAGTAAGTGAAATTTTTGTAGGTACTGCTCAGGGTCCCTTTAAATTGCGTGATTGCATTTTGTGATTTGCATGAAATCAGAATCACATTACAAAACACAGTGAAACATGTTCGGTATAAAAGAATCCTTATGCCTGGTACACATGATGCGATTTTCTGGCAGATTTACTGCCAGATTAATTATTTCCAACTTGTCCGATCTGATTTCTGATAAATTTTCCAATTGATTTTCCGTTCACTTCTATGGAAAACCAATCGAAAAATCGATCCGAAATCACATTGGACGTGTTGGAAATAATCGATTTGGCAGTGAATCAGCCAGAAAATCTCATCGTGTGTACCTAGCATTAGCGGTCAACCCTCTAGTCCTGCAGAATGGGCTAGGTGCAAGTCGTTCTAAGACAATGCAAGCTTTACAAATTTGGCCCATTGACTAAAAACAGTCAGGCAGGTGAGAACAGGTGGGTCATTGTATCCAGTGATCTCAGGGGACAGGTGCTGAGAGCAGCTTATGCAAAGCTTATGCAAAGCACCTCAGTTCTAAGAAAATCTATGACAATCTTTATAGGCCTGGCACAAAATGGAAGTATTCATCTACTGCCAATTATTCTGTTGTTTGCTAAAAGGTAAAAAAGGCAGAGGATGCACACAAGGTTTCCTTATGCCCATTACCGATTATCTATGAGCCTTTCAAGTGAGTGGTTGTTGACTTCATTGGCTGACTGTCCATAATGAGCAGCACTGGCAAAAAGTACATAATGACTGGTGTTGAGTGTAAATACAAATATTCTTTTCGCATTCATTTTCGTGAAAATAATGTTAAATTCGATTGTTATTTTTGCGCCTTCACGAATTTTCGCAGTAAAAATACTAATTTTTTTGCGTTTTCGGGTTAAACATTTTCATGGTAAAAAATATTGTTTTCCAGCATATTTTGCTTTTTGCGGTACAATATCTATATTTTTCGTGAAAAATGCATACTTTTTGAGAAAACAAAAATAGCATTTTCGATGTGAAAGCTTGACTACCCCATCCACAGACCAACAGTCTTTATGAGTTTCAATGGTATGAGGAGGTTAATGAGGCTTCAATGGTATGAGGAGGTTAATGAGGCTTCAATGGTATGAGGAGGTTAATGTTAAAGGATACCCGAAGTGATGTGACATGATGAGATAGACATGTGTTCTTTTTTTTTTCTCTGCCTGAAAGAGTTAAATATCAGGTACGTAAGTGGCTGACTCAGTCCTGACTCAGACAGGAAGTGACTACAGTGTGTCCCTCACTGATAAGAAATCCCCCTTTTTATCTCTTTCTTGCTCTCAGAAGCCATTTTCTGCTAGGAAAGTGTTTTGTAGTTGGAATTTCTTATCAGTGAGGGTCACACTGTAGTCACTTCCTGTCTGAGTCAGGACTGAGTCAGCCACTTACATACCTGATATTTAACTCTTTCAGGCAGAGAAAGAAAAAAAAGGAACACAGCATAGGTATTTGTGTGCTAGGCACTGTACATACACATGTCTATCTCATCATGTCACGTCACTTCGGGTATCCTTTAAAGCAATCCTGCAGTGATCTACGGACAGAGGAGTCCACAGGTCTCTTACCTTTTGGACTCTTATATGGTAGAGATGTGGGTGGACCACTGAAATGAATCCAGAAGATTTTGGAAGGTCAGGGCAGCAGGACTGAAGTCTTGGTGATTGATTATGTCCTTGGGGTCAAAGACAATATCGAGTCACTAGCTGACATGTTAAAAGAAAATAGGAGCCGAACTGTGGCATCACTACGGTTTATGGGCCCCCCTAGCAAAACTTTAAAGGGCCCCTCAAATGTCCATGCCCCTTTCCTAGTTTACCCTTAGTGTCCTTCACACCCTTGGGGCCAATCTCACAAGGGTCATAAAACAAGTGTGGCCATCATCATCTTCACACCCATAACAAGTGTAGCCACAAAACCACCTGATCCTAAGTATAGTCCCCTGTATGGGAGGAAGGGAAGGTTAGTAGTTGGGGCCCCCACAGCTCTGGGCCCCCCTGTGCTCTCAGGGGCTGCTCCCCTCTAGTTATGCCCCTGGAGCTGAGCACAGGCCTAGGTAACCGCTAACGGAACAACTTGCTCAACAATTATTTACGAATGGGTTCTTTGTATGAATGATCAGAAATGACCGTTTGTGACCACGAATGAAATATAAAATCTCTTAATAAATCCAATTAGATCAGGTATGTCAAACCGGTCCTACGAGGGCCGAGATCCTCACACATTTTTGACACAGCTCAAATGAATTGATGGGTCTGAATCAGGAAAGGTGTGGTCCATCAGGTAGAACACATTCCTTTCTTTCCCAGTCCATCCTAAGCACTGGCATGGATCTGGCCCTCCAGGCCTGGAGTTCATCACATGTGAATTAGATTAAGGAAATCGATCCTGGGTCACCAGGTCTATGTGTTACTTCCTATCAGGCTCACCAATCTGAAGGCTGCATGGGCGGGTCTTGGGCGACCACAATTAAACATCTGAATGATGTCACATACCTAGTAAGCCTAGCAGGTAGAAGACAGAAAATGTGCCCTGTTGACATGCTAAGATCTCAACACTACAAGACCCGGGGCCATATGCAATTCACTTTTTCACCTGTGTTTTCTCCTAGGTGATATTTTTAAACTTGTCAATAAAATGCCTTTTAAGCCCCCAGAAGGCAAGAAAATTATTAAAATAATTTTGATAGTACTTTTTCACCAACTTTTTGGTACTTTTTTAGTTGAAAAGTACTGGAAAGTTATTTAAAGGGGTTCTTCCGCGAAATAGAAAAAAAATAAAAAGTGGTTTATTTATAAACTATTAAAAATCCTCTTCAAATAGTGCGAAAAGTGTTTTTAAAAAATGAATAGTTTCATCAAAGTAACACGTAATGTAATCAGTGACAGATGTCGGCCAGGGAGGCTAATCCATTTGTTAGGGGTTTTTTTTTTGTACTATAATATCACAAACATAACTGCTGCGTACCTAGTTGACAGTTCTGTAGTCCGTTGCTGTCAGGAATGGCTCTTACAATTAGAATAACGGCTGTTATCTCCCGGAGCTCTGCGCAGTTATTTATTTTAGTTTCACGGAGGGAGAGCGAGGACCCCGGAAGCAATGAATCAGGCAGAGGGAGAGCAGCTGATCAGTGAGAACGTAATTTGTTGACGTCGTTGCCCGGCAACCAGACTACGGCGTGTATGCAGAATCCTCTTTATCTCCTGAAAGCGAGTGATCTCTTTGTCGCTGCAAGATTTATGGGTTTGTGTTTTCTTATTAACTTTTAGCTGCCTGGAGAACTCAACACAAACCAATAAATCTTGCAGCGACAAAGAGATCACTCGCTAGAGGATTCTGCATAGACACCCTACGTTCTCACTGATCAGCTGCTCTCTCTCTGCCTGATTCATTGCTCCGGGGTCCTCTCTCTCCCTCCGTGAAACTAAAATAAATAACTGCGCAGAGCTCCGGGAGATAACAGCCGTTATTCTAATTGTAAGAGCCATTCCTGACAGCAACGGACTACAGAACTGTCAACTAGGTACGCAGCAGTTATGTTTGTGATATTATAGTACAAAAAAAAAAACCCCCTAACAAATGGATTAGCCTCCCTGGCCGTCATCCGTCACTGATTACATTAGGTGTTACTTTGATGAAACTATTCATTTTTTAAAAACACTTTTCGCACTATTTGAAGAGGATTTTTAATAGTTTATAAATAAACCACTTTTTATTTTTTTCCTATTTCGCGGAAGAACCCCTTTAAAATCAAAGATGAAAAATTATCTCCTAGGTGAAAACTCAGGTTAAAAAGAGAATTGCATATGGCCCCCAGTGTGTAGGGGTTACATTAAGTCCCTCCACCCTTTGCAGAGGTCTGTCCTCTCCCCCTCCCCCCCAAATATTTAGCTGACCTCATCATTGCGACCCGTTCCTGTGATGGAATGCGGTCACCCTCAAATTTCTGTTCCCTTTGCCGCAGTTTACCATTCAGCCTCAGACCTTGAGGGAATCCTGAAGGCATTTAGCACCACAGGCAAATTATCCTTTTGGATTGGTTGGTGAGTACACACACACAGTCCAATTTCGATTGTACGTACAATCGATACAATCTGTGATCTCATAAAGAGGCCAGGTCGCTGACACGAATTTGCAATTTAGTGTGCGAATACGCCAAGTCTATAGCTGGCCATACACTGGCCCGATTTGCCGCCGTTTCGACAGCAGATTCGATCACTGGGATCGAATCTGCTGCCAATCGATCGCGCTACACGCCGAAATTCGATCCATTTCGTCCGATCCCGTCGATCGCTCCGTGCGGAAAATTACCGTCGATCGCCCGCGGGTAGGGTGCGCGTCACTAGCGGCGTTCGAGTGCCCGACGACCGACGCAATAGAGCCCGCATACATTACCTGCTCCGCCGGCGCGACTACCCCCGGTCACCGCTGCTCCGTGTCCGCGCTGGTCTCCGGCATGCTTCAGTTCCTCCTGCCCGGCAGGAAGTTTAAACAGTAGAGGGCGCTCTACTGTTTAAACTTCCTGCCGGGCAAGAAGAAGTAAAGCATGCTGGACCTGGAGACCAGAGCGGAGACCTGGGGACTGGAGTCGCGCCGGCGGAGCAGGTAATGTATGCGGGCGGGGGGAGCGGCGGCAGCACCACCACCACCACCACAACAGATTGTGAACGGTTTCAGGCTGAAATCGGTTCACAATCTGTTTGCTGTAAAGGTAGCCATACGATCCCTCTCTGATCAGATTCGATCAGAGAGGGATCTATCTGTTGGTCGAATCTGATGGCAAATCGACCAGTGTGTGGCTACCTTAACTCTAGCTAATTCCTTTAGTAAAAAGGGTTATTTCCACAACTTTTCTAGAGATAGCAAAAATAACAACATTAATATCAAAATGGTTATTGTAACATTATTCTCAGGAGACGGGAACCCTTGCAGAGCTTTCAGAACAAACACTTAGACAAACTATTTTTTAATCATTTATTTAAAAAAAATAATGCATAAACTAAATATTGTAATTGAAACAAATTGATACAGTAAAAATAATAAGGATTAAAAGTGAAAATAACTGGGTATAATGTCTTGAGCAGGTTGTGTCAGATTAGCTTGCCCTTTGTGATAATAGGTCCAAACGAAAGATATTATAGTCCATTAGTCCAATTATGGAAAGTTCTGTAGGTCCATGGTTAAATCAGCCAATCCGTGATGGTATATGGATGACAAAAGATGGACTCTCTCTGTCAGCCTGTGTCCAGCAGGTTTTAACCCTTCTCCGCTGGAGGGTGGATATTGTAAGGGGAGATGGACTGTGTCTGCTTCATGACCCTTTCTCCACTCCTCATGTTAGGCAGGAAAGAATATGAAATACCTGAAATGGTCAAATATCGGCGTCAGTTGATCAGAACCCGCAGAGAATGATACAGGCGTATTCCTGGTGTTCTCTGTTTTAATTAGACTCTAAAAACAGATATATTGCAATATTTAATTTCAGAGCACACTGGAACTTGGTGTAGGAAGATGCTTGAACCCTTTCCTGAGTTGCAGAGGTCTGGGCTGAAATGAACACTGGTTTTTGTTGCGCAGTAGCCCAGACTGATCCCAACTGAGCCTATTCAGCAGAATTCTAGATGGAGGACTTGAATGGGGTGGAGTTGGGGAGAAGTGTTATAATGATTGCGTGTTGTTAGGGCACCCTCAGTTTTTCCAGGCAAACATTGTGACTAATGCTCATATATCTTGCTCATTATGGAAGCCATCTTAGAACAAGTGTTGCTAAGGGAATCTGGAGCATCTTCGGCATTGGAGTGGTTGCCTGCAACCCTAGTGTCTGGCCTCAACTCAAGTGTTTGTCTTGCACAGATGCCCTGGTGGACAGAAGACCGATTGATGATGAGCAGTTTGGTGGCGATAGAGGGAAGTCATCAAGGGGCATTTGAGTAGGCATGCTGGCAGACAGGTGAGTGTAAATTCTGCTTATTGAAGGAGGAAAGTAAAGAAGGACTTTCGATGGTGCTTCCTCAGCAGTGACAGCATGGCACTCTTCCACTGCTCAGTGTGTGCCTGCCTCACCCTCTCTCACAATCCAACCTCTGCTACACCCCAGCTTACATACAACCAGGAAACCCTCGATTCTCAAAAGAATTGTAAAGGCCCGATGCCTCTCCGGTGTGATAAACCCCCGATCCCCCCCTCCAGTGCCTCTGTGCAGTTGTGGGTAGCGCCTTAGTGTGGGCGGTGGCATAGTGTGAATGGCGCCTTAGTGTGGGCGGTGGCATAGTGTGGATGGCGCCTTAGTGTGGGCGGTGGCATAGTGTGAATGGCGCCTTAGTGTGGGCGGTGGCATAGTGTGGATGGCGCCTTAGTGTGGGCGGTGGCATAGTGTGAATGGCGCCTTAGTGTGGGCGGTGGCATAGTGTGGATGGCGCCTTAGTGTGGGCGGTGGCTTAGTACAGAGGTTGTGGTGTGCTCATGCAGCTGTCCGTCTGTGCATTCTTACACCCTTCCATTAGTATTTTCGATTTCCCTTACAAATATCCATTGCAGTCCTATTATTTCGAAATGGAAGCTGTATTCACAGAGTTTATGAATTTCTCTCTGAAATAATTTTTTTTTCTCTGAAACCTCTTTTTTTTAAAAAATATTGTTAGGCTGGATCCACACTAGTCTATCAGTTTTCTGTGTCAGTTTTCCTGCATGAGGTGTCTGATGGGGCTGCATTGCTGTCAATTGTATTTCTGCTTGTGAGACATGCATTCAAGTGTGAACTGGCCCACTGATTAACATTGGTTCTCAGTTTTCCTTCTTCAGAAAAGGCACAAAAAAAAAATCGACGAGTGTGGACAGGCCCTAATGTCTTGTTCACATCATAAATCACAAGCGCGAGTTTTGCGCTTTTGTGCTCAATTTTTTTAGCGCCTCCCAGGAGTTTACCTGTGCGTCAGCGATTTTTTGGGAAATCGCTTTTCTAAGCGTTTTTCAGAGCGATTCGTTTTTTTCACTTCCTGACGTCAGTCAGGAAATGAACTCTTTGACCCGGGAAAAAGAATAAATACAATCAGGGCCGGATTTATCCTCTTTACCGCCCAAGGCCACTGTCACCAGCCACCCCCTTCCATATAGGTAGCGAGATTGACCCCTCTTCCTTCCCTCCAGTATAGGTAGCCAGATGCCCCTCCCCTCTCCCCCCTCCCTCTAGTATAGGTAGCTTGATGACCCCCCAGTATAGGTAGCCAGATGACTTCTCCCCCCTTTCCCTCCAGTATAGGTAGCCAGATGACTTCTTTAATCCCTCCTTTTCCCACCCCTCCCCTTCAGTATAGGTAGCCAGCTCTCCATCACACCGCAGCAGCCATCAGTGTCACGCATTTCTCCACTCGTCTCCAGTGCAGAAGCTTCCTCTTCCTTTCAATCTCCAATGCTGCCCAAGTCCATAGCCGCTAGCCACAATGCAAACGTGCACAGAGAGCAAGGTGGCTGCTGCACAGGTGGCTAGCAGCAGAGTACCACAGTCAGGCGCTCGCCTGATCTCCATGCATTGCAGCATTTGCAACCTTGCAAATCCTGCACCAGTTTAGCCTGCTGCTTTGGTGCCCTTGCTCCTGTGGTGCCCTAGGCCTAAATCCAGCCCTGAATACAATGTATTTATTCTTAAAAGCGCTCGGGAAATCGCTATACAAAGCGCTTTTTCAAGCGCTTAGCAATTTCCCTATACCTTCGATTGAGCCAAAATGCTCAAACAATGGTACAGACAGTGCTTTGGTCAATGTAAAGCAATCAAAACGCGCAGATGTGAACACTCTCATAGGGAATCATTGCACATAGCAATTTTAGGGCTATTTTCTACATCGCCGGTGCATTAAAAAACCCAGAAAATGCCCTAGGTATGAACAAGCCCTAGGCCTCATTCACATTGGGTGCGTTTAGAAACGTATTTAAGTACTTGATAAATGACGCATGCTTTGATGCACCTTTTCTCCCTCCGATCCTCCTGACCCCGCCGGCAGCCACTTCCTGTTTCGGTGACAGGAGCTGACAGGCTGGGGACGCGAGTCATTCTTTGCGTTCCTGGCCACAATAGCACCATCTATGCTGCTATAGCATATATCATATACCACATAGCAGCATAGAGAGTCCTAATGTGTCTGGGAACGCAAAGAATCACTCGCGTCCCCAGCCTGTCAGCTCCTGTCACCGAAACAGGAAGTAGCTGCCGGCAGGGCCAGGAGGATCGGAGGGAGACGGCGAGGGCATCGGACAGCTGCAGGGGGCTATTGGAAGCCGTAGGTGAGTAAAACTCATTTTTTTTGTTTGACGTAAGTGTCCCTTTAAAGGGACACTTAAGCTAGGAATAAAAAATCAGTTTTACTTGCCTGGGGCTTCTACCAGCTCCCTGCAGCCGTCCCGTGCCCTCGCAGTCATTCACGGATCGTCTGGTCTCTTGCTGCCAGCTAGTTTTGTTTTCGCTAACAGGCCCTGACAGGGAGTCGGCGGGCTTTCTGCAACTGTGCAGGCTTCACCACGTGTAGCTTTCTTCATGTTCCCGCCCTCAATAGCGTCCTGCAAAGGCGCAGGATGCTATTACGGATGGGAATGCAAAGAAAAATACAAGTGGTCAGGCCTGTAGGGCCTGTCAGTGAAAACAAAACTAGCTGGCGGACGAGGGAGAGGGACCGGAGGCTCCGTGAGTGACTGCGAGGGCATAGGACAGCTGGAAGGGGTTGTTAGCAGCCCCAGGAAAGTAAAACTGATTTTTTATTCCTGGCTTTAGTGTCCCTTTAAACACACTTTTGTTCAGCATGTTTTGCTTATTTGATGTAGCAGTTGTCAATAAAGATTTCTTTTCATGTGAAAATGTTTTTTGGTTTTTTTTAATAAAGGGTAAAAAACCGCATCTAAAAACCGCATTGCCATGCGCTTCTATTTTCTAAAAAACGGCGCTCTTTTTCACTTGCATTGCTGTGGTCTTTACAGCGCAAGGTACAAAAATGCATGCAACACCACGTTTCTAAAAACGGTCAGTAGCAAAGCGCATAGATGTGAACATGATACATTAGCATAGATGGAAAAAGCTGTACCTTGCAAAGCACACAGCACAATGCGATGTGAAAAGCGTACAGCAGTGTCCTTAGTAGTGTGAAAGAGGCCTAGGTCAGTGAAATGTAGCATTTTTATCATTTTATTTTTGTTTTTCAGCCTTCCCTTGTCTAACATAGACCAAGGTTTTCAGTGTATGCAGTAATTAGATTTACAGTATAGTCATTGAAGAGTGCCCCTTTTAGTTATGCCGTGGGGCGGGCTTTGGCATCCTTGCATCACTTGGCAAACAGCAAAGGTAAAGCTAGTTTCGTTTCTCTGAATCTCGGTGGATTTCCTGTTTTCTGTTTAATATTAAAGGATTGTTTTGCAGCTCGTCAGTTGGCGGGACCTCTAAACACTAGACCAGGACTGTGACTAGAAGGTAAGCAGGATCTATACTGTGGTCAGGACTAATCTGGGTCACAACAGCATTTTCATTCACAGCATCAATCAAGGGACACATCCTGTGTTTTTCGTGTGATATCGTCATTGCTCAGCCTCTCATTTTCTTTGTACTTGTCTCCTGTTCCTTTCTATTTGCAGCTTCTTTCTATCTGCTTCTTTCCTCAGCCACCTTCCTATGGAGTTGATTCACACAATTTATCTCATGAATTATCTCACCTTAAACCTTCCTGGCGGTAACCCCGAACGTAGTGCCTCGATCGCCGCCGCTCCGCGCCGATTCACTGCTATCCGCCGCGAAGCCCCCCCCCTAGACCCCTTGCGCAGCTTGGCCTATCAGCGGCCATGGCGACGGGGGAAGCCCTCCAGGAAATCCCGTTCTTTGAACGGGATTTTCTGAGTGCAGATCGCCGGAGGCGATCGAAGCAGGTGGGGGGATGCCGCTGCACAGCGGCTATCATGTAGCGAGCCCTAGGCTCGCTACATGATTAAAAAAAAAAAACAAAAAAAAAAAACTGCTGCGCTTCCCCCTGGCAGTTTTTAATAGACCGCCAGGAGGGTTGAACCTTTAGGCCGGCTTCACACTATAGACTGGCGGTGCAACCAAAAATACACCTCCGGGGATTACCACGTTAGTATGAGGTAGTCCCTGTCTGGCATCCGGCCAAGCAAGAAGCGACACTCACTTCCTGTTGGGTAATCGATGTGCACGGAAGCGTATTGCTAAAATACGCTTCTGTGCATGTGCAACACTGAAAACTGCAGCAGGTTTTTTGAGTACAGACGAGTTACCATAGACTTACATGACTTCCGGTCCAATGCAGATTGTCGCAGCAGCCGCGCGGTTTGGAAACGCACTAGGTAGGGCACTTCCAGCGCAGCGTACCGCAACGTGAGGAGTGTAAACTCCCCCATAGACTTTCCTTAGGCAGCGGTGGGGTGCATTAATTTACCGTACCGCCTCAGTGTGGAAGGCCCCTGACAAATGTAAAGCCTTAAGCCTCCTACACACGCTAGATGGAACTTGGCTAAGGCAGCCGATAACGACCACCTTTGTCAAGAATCTAGCTGTCCAATGCCTTGGCCTCAGCCAGGCTGGTCTATTCCGTGTAGAAAAATTCAACAGAAAACAGCGCCCAGATACGCCTGTACTGGGTGTCTGCCGGGCGTACGTTAAAAAGGGGCGCTGGGAAAAAAGGGCGCAGGGTTTTAAACGATAAACATGGATAACGTTTAAAAATATAATGTACTATATTTCGTTTAAAAATAATGTTTTATAAAGTTATAAATCATTAAATAATGTGCATGAAATTGGCAATTGTGAAAACGTTAATCTTCCGTTTAAAAAGTGAAACGTATAATAACGTTTAAAAAAAAAAGTAAGTAACCCTCCCTGTACCTACCCCTAACCCCTAGACCCCCGTGTTGGTGCCTAAACCTAAGACCCCCCTGGTGGTGCCTAAACCTAAGACTCCCCTGATGGTGCCTAAACCTAAGACTCCCCTGGTGGTGCCTAAACCTAAGACCCCCCTGTTGGTGCCTAAACCTAAGACTCCCCTGGTGGTGCCTAAACCTAAGACCCCCCTGTTGGTGCCTAAACCTAAGACCCCCCTGGTGGTGCCTAAACCTAAGACCCCCCTGGTGGTGCCTAAACCTAAGACCCCCCTGGGGGTGCCTAAACCTAAGACCCCCCTGTGATAAGCATTAATAACGTGTGAAAAAAATATTGTGCTGTTTTTCGTTTAAAAATAATGTTTTAAAAAAGATTGTACTGTTTTTCGTTTAAAAATAATGTTTAAAAAATTATAAATCATAAAATAATGTGTAATCATGAGAAGCAGTTATAAAACAGTAAAAGTCTTCGGGCGCCGCTTATAAAACGTTATTTTTCTCCGGCGCCCTTTTTTCCTGTCGGGCGCCCATTAAACGATATTTATTATGGGAGTGAATGGCGGCGCCCGATTTGTCCACTTGCCTCAGGCGCCCGAATTTACTGTTACCGTCTGCCGGTGCCTGGCCTCCACCGGATTGCTCTACGGTTCAGGTATATTCCAAACATGAGAAAGAGACAGCACTCAATTGGCTGCAAAAGATGCTGTATTACAGAACAAACAGTGGGCCAGATTTATCAAGAGAGTCTGAGACGAAATATTGGCAGGTTTTTAGAAATTCGTGCAGCATTGTCTCAGACATTTTAAGAAATCATTAGATAGTGCAGATTCCTTCTAAAACTGTTGTAAAATAGGAGGAGTTGGGAAGGTCTCTCAGACAGCGCAGTGTGTGAGGGGAATTGCTGTTGCTGCGGTAACCAACACACCTGCTGTATTTTAGCAGCAAGCTCTGAGGAGGAATTCAGCAGGGGGGAGGAGCACCTCACAAATCATGTCTGGCCTGCACTCTGCAATCATGTATAGCCTGCAGTTCTACATCTGTAGAACTGTTATCAAGCACTTCTTATTCTGCACCAGTTTAGGGATGGATTTGCACTTTTCTTAACTGTAGTGCAGCTCTAGAAATTCATGCTAAACTGCCACTATTACCTAGGATTTAAAGAGACACTGAAGCGAAAAAAAATTATGATATTATGATTTGTATGTGTAGTACAGCTAAGAAATAAAACATTAAGATCATATACATCAGTCTAATTGTTTCCAGTACAGGAAGAGTTAAGAAATTCCAGTTGTTATCTCTATGCAAAAAAGCCATTCATTTCTACGACTTTCAAAAGTCGTGGAGAGGGCTATTATCTGACTTTTATTATCTCAACTGTTTACTTTTCATCTGGCAGAGGAGAGGTCATTAGTTCACAGACTGCTCTGAAAGAATCATTTTGAATGCTGAGTGTTGTGTAATCTGCAGATATTAGAGAATGATGCCATGTTAGAAAAAACACTATATACCTGAAAATAAAAATATGAGAATATTTTCTTTGCTGCTAATCTTCTAGTAATTATTCAAAGTACACAACCAATTCATTATATCATATATTTTTTTTCGCTTCAGTGTCTCTTTAAGAAGGTTCTTATAATGCAGAACTGTTCTCCATGCTGGTAGGAACAGATTAAGAAGAAAAAACTGTCCGTAATGTGTTGATAAATCTCCCCCAGTGTTTGTTCCATAATTGCAAAAAGCATCTTTTGCAGCCAGTTGAGTGTCGCCTCTTTTTCATTTTTGGAGGATGGTCTATTCGGCTGATGATGGTCACCCGAGAGCATTGTTCTCTACACTCACCCTGGCACATGACGTCACTTCTGTGCCCTTTTCCCTGCATAGCACAAGAACACGGATGCATCTGTACAGTGTTGTCTCTGCAATGTAGCCTCAGGGATATATAGGATTTAGTGAGCAGATAGCAGAAGCAAGGTTGTGCCTGCCCCTGTGTTATCTGCTTCTCTGATGGTCCACTAGCCCCTATTTATACTTACCTGGGGCTTTCTCAAGCCCCGTGAGCACCGTGGCCTCCTTCGCCGCCCCCTCCATTCTGCCGCTATGACTCTTGGTAATCCGGACAGTCGCGGACTTCTGCACATGCGCGGCACCTTTCGTCACATTCCCAGGGCCTGGAGTATTCTATGCCTGCGTAGTAGTACTGTGCAGGCGCAGAACACTCCAGGGGATGGGAGCGTGGTTGGTGTGTGTGCAGCGGGGGTTCACACGTGCAAAAGCCCACAACTGGCGGCGACTGACCAGATTACCGAGGCAGAATGGAGGGGCTGAAGAGAAGACGGTGAGGAAAGCCCTGGTGCTCATGGGGCTGGAGGAAACCCCAGGTAAGTATGAATAAGGGCCAGTGTACCATCTCAGGCACACTCAGGGCCGGTTCTCTCATGAAGCAAGGTGAAACATTTGCATCAGGCAGCAGAGATTACAGGGGCAGCATGTTTGTACTATGTTTACACAATAGCATGCAGTCAGAGTAGGAGAGCAAGGTGAAGAGGTCATCATTGGGGAAAAGAAGCTTGTTGTGCTGTGTGAGGAGTCTAGCAGTGAGTGAGGAGGGGGGAGGCAGGAGAGCAGCAGTGTTTCATTTGACTTGCACAGCAGTAGGGACGAGGTGGCACTGCTGTCCTGACTGAGGAGGAATGGAGTGGCTGGGGGTGAGCAGTTTGTTTGTCCCAGACTCACAGCCAGCCAGTGTGCTATTGTGTTGAGCTGCAGCATGTCATGTGAGAACATTTAACCAGCTGAGCGGTCTGGACGAGCTCAGCTCGTCCAGTACCGCCGGAGCCTGCCGCTCAGGCCCTGCTGGGCCGATTTGGCTCAAATAAAAAGCAGCACACGCAGCCGGCACTTTGCCAGCCGCGTGTTCTGCCTGATCGCCGATCCGCCGCGAGCAGCGGCGAAAGAGGGTCCCCCCAGCCGCCTGAGCCCAGCGCTAAGGGCTGGATCGGAGGCGGCTGACGTCAGGACGTCGGCTGACGTCCATGACGTCACTCCGCTCGTCGCTATGGCGACAATGTAAGCAAAACAAGGAAGGCTGCTCATTGCGGCCTTCCTTGTTTATTCTGGGCGCCGGAGGCGATCGGAAGAACGCCTCCGGAGCGCCCTCTAGTGGGCTTTCATGCAGCCAACTTTCAGTTGGCTGCATGAAATAGTTTTTTTTTTATTAAAAAAAACCCCCTCCCGCAGCCTCCCTGGCGATCTTAATAGAACGCCAGGGTGGTTAATGAAGCAGGGTAAATTGTCAAGTGCTATGCGACCATTCCAAATCCGGGAAGAAAATGGGAGGGGGGGGCACATCCTCACATGTTTGCATCAGGCAGCAAAAAGTCTATAACTGGCCCTGGGTACACTTTAATGTGTATGAGCCTTTACTTGCAGAACTTTATATAAATCCATGCATTACAGCAAATCTCTGCTTTTTTAATTGGCCCACAGGAGTGATAATTCATGCGATAGTATAGACATGGGGAGATAATTCATAAATTAGTATAGATAAGGGGAGATAATTCTTTAGATAGGCGTTGAGAATCAACTCCCTTAGCTCATGGATTATTTATCTCCCCTTATTTGTCTATCCCATATATTATCCCTCCTTACCAGTCTTTTGTCACCTTATCTTTTCATCTCATGAATTATGTCTGCTTAAGGTGCGTACACACGCCGTATTTTTACAAGCGACGGGTCCGTCAGACCCTCCCGCGGAGCTGTCGTTCTGCCGACAGTAGCACATGTGTACAAGCTGTAGGCTGTTATCAGTCTGCCGACAGCTTGTACTCACGTGCTACTGTCGGCAGAACGACAGCTCCGCAGGAGGGTCTGACGGACCCGTCGCTTGTAAAAATACGGCGTGTGTACGCGCTTTTATAGTTGAGGTGGCAAAGAAACAAGATCATTTAGAGATTAAAGTTTTGTGAATCAACCCCCTGTAAAATTCAGCTTTCTTTCACTGCAGCTTCCTTCTTTTCTCACAACTCTTCTCCATGGGCCCATATGTCATTCGTGGTGACAAGAAGGGATGCTTGTTCGGGTTCTGTGGGATTTACATTTATGCATTTACAACCCGTAAAATGGAAATCAGATTTTCGCAGAATACCAATTTAATGCAATGTGGTGATTTTAGCCCAATCAGAGATTATGGAAGCATTGGACCAATCAGAAAATGCAGATACTTTCTGCGAAAATCGGATTACCGCAGTCATTTTAGACCAATCGCAAAACTCAGATACTAGCGAGTGTTCCTCAGTCTTGTGATTGGCCTAAAATTCCCATGGTATTCTGATTACCACAGTAAAATTCTACATTCTCTGATTAGTCCAATACTTCAGAAGTCAACCCAGAAGCATTACTGGCGGAAATCGGAATTTCTGCGATCGTCCCTAGTGCCTTGGTCAGGTGAATAACAGTCATTTGCCTGAGCTTTTGCTCCTACCTGTGGGGTGATGGAGGAGTGAGGTGTTGTGCTGTGGAACTGACTATCACCAATCATCAACACAGCTCTGCTACCTGCTGTGTAATCTGCCAAGCCCCCGGCACTCTCCCGACCACCGCTGTACCTCTTCCAAGCCAAATGCTCACCCACCGACATCCGCTGATTGTCCTCCACTTCAGTGCCGAGAACCAGCAACACACTACTGTCTGCTGCTTGCCACAGCACCCCCAGGCTCCCCAAGCACTGCTGCTCCCTGACACAACTGTACCTACCTCTGTTCATTGTCTGTTCCTCTCTTCATTCCCCTTGGTCTCCAACCATATTCACTCCATGAAAAATGTGACTGTTGGCTAAAGTCAAATTTTCAAACAGGAAGAGGCAGGCTTGCAGTAATTTTACCTCCTATCACCATCCCATTCCCGCCTCTCCCTCGCCCCATTCATTTGCCTTAAAGAGAATCTATACTCTAAAATTCTTACAATTAAAAGCATACCATTCTATTCCTTATTTTCTCCTGTGCCCCTCTGTGCTGTTTCTGCCACTCCCTGCTGCGATCCTGGCTTGTAATTGCCAGTTTTAGGCAGTGTTTACAAACAAAAGACATGGCATGTGATAGGCTGAGAACAACTAGGTCTGTGACTCACGCAGAGCTTGGAGAGGGTGTGTAAAGCTTCTGCCTATCACAAGCAGTGCTGCACATTCCACACATTCCAGCCTGAGCCCGACAGAGCCGACAGAGGAAAGAAGATAAGATTTATTACAGAGACAGTGCAACTAGAAAAAGCTGCAGTGTGCCAGAGCACATTAGAAAAGGTATAGGAACTTATAGGATAGAAGTAATAAGGCTCAACATTTTGTTACAGAGTCTCTTTAAGTAAGGGAGGGTAAAAGAAGGGAACAGCATGCCTGCCTATTCCTGTCTGAAAAATTTTCAAGGACTGCTTGCAGGGATCGGGGGAAACCCGGAGAGGAATGGAAAGCCATATGTGGGTACAGCAGGAACATACCTTTGTGCTTAGGGTCAGCTGGATAGCACACTGGTAAGCAGTGGGGTACCTAGGGTATATGACACCCGGCGATGATTTTTTACAGACAACCCTAGTATTAGGTCTTGTAAGGAGAGAAGAATGAGAACCGAGAGCCCAATATTGTGTAGTAATTTAGGTATTAACAATGTATCAATAAGAATGTGAAATAATACTCACAAACAAGGGTTACCATATAGGCAACCACTATAATCGCAGGTGGGGAGAATTATTACCTGACCCAACTCAGGTTTAAGAAGTCGCTCTCTGTAGATAGGAAGAAGAACAGGGTAACACCCCTCCACCCGGGGTGGACTAGACAAGGTTGTACATTTTGAACAGAGGTGCCTCCCTCAAGGAAATACAGACAGAAAATTGTTATTTTATATCAAAAATAACATTTATTAAAAAACTCCACTTTGCAACGCGTTTCGTGGGCACAGTCCCGCTTCATCAGGCAGTATATGGAGAAATTGGGACGAAAAGTCAGAGGACACATGGCTAAGACTTATGTGCATTATTCCATCTTTTCATCATTACATCATTTTTAATGATTTTAATGATTAATGATTAGTGGCTTTTGTCCAAGCGCTCAGCTCTCCATATCGCCAGGCTAAGGGTGGCACAGGTGGCATCCCTCTATCCCTGACACCTGGGGTGGCCCACACAGGCCGCTACCCCATCAGGATGAAACTGCTGGCAAAACTGTTGCCTTTGATGTGGAATTTTTGCCCTTTGACAAGGGTTTGAATCGGGTCTCAAGCCAGTCAAGACAGTTAGGTGTCTTTGGGCAAGACTCCCAAATGATTTCCCTTTGGTGGCTGCGGCTCTGGCGCTTTGAGTCCACCAGGAGAAAAGTGCAATATAAATGTTCTGTGTCTTGTCTTGTCTGTATCTTGCTTACCTAATGCTGGGTACACACAGTACGTTTCTCCGCTAGATTTTCCACATGAACGTTTTTTCCGCTCGATTCTGCACTCGATTCTGCGCTCGATGCTCTTATCTTCCGATCATTTTTCTTATCTTTTTCCATTCACTTCTATGAGAAATCGAGCGAAAAATTGATCGGAAGGAATATTGGACATGACGGGAATTATCTATCGAATATATCTATCAACCGGAAAAAGTATTGTGTATACCCAGCATTAGGAAGCTTTGCCTCAGGTCAGGTGTACTTTAAAGTGGATCTTAGATTAACTTTTACTCATTGCATAATTGTGTTCCTTTCCTATTGTTTATAGGACATTCCTCAAACCCAATACTTTTTTGTTTTTGTTTTAATACTCTAATTCCCTATAAACTAAACAAGCCTCACCCACAGGATTTCAGGGAGCCTTGGCAGTAGCAAGGGCTCATGGGAGCTCAGTCTGGGCAGGAGGAGGGGGAGATATTACTAGCCAGAGATTTCAGAGGCAGAGGGGAGGAGGGAGGAGGAGGGGGGATTAGGTTTTGTGTGCTGAAGATGCAAATAAGCTTGCTGTGTTTACAAACAACATGGCTGCTGTCATTGTATCACAGGAAGAAGTAATGATATTCTATTGAAGCTGATTGCAGCTAGATTTGCTGTGTAAACTATCTAAACTTTAGATAGGATATATAGACAAGTTACTTGTTATAGTTAGGTTTTCATCTCGGATCCGCTTTAAGTTTTCTATCTGTTATTACAGATTCTGTATTTTGTTACCAATTTTGTTTATTGTTGTATACCATTGTCTGTATCATTATGTACCCCATATTTGTTTCTTACTCTGTACAGCGCCATGGAATATGTTGGCACTTCTAATTTGCTGGCGCCTGTCTATTTCCCCCCTCATCTGTGACTAATCACTACTGTAATTTGATCTCTCAGGGGTTTGACAGCTGACTGCCACAGCAGAGCAGCTAATTTGTAAACACAGTATGTTAAACCTATGTCTGCTTCCGTGAAAGCAGGAAGTAGTCACACTGCATATTTATTGCAGGATTTGTATCAGCGGTAACAAAGAAATATTTTTCTTTAAAGGTTATTATGCTGTTGCTTATCTTTTAGAGCAGAGAGGATGTTCAGAATTCAGGTCGACTTTGGACCACTTTGGACCACTTTGCACCACTTTGGACCACTTTGGACCACTTTGCACCACTTTGGACCACTTTGGACCACTTTGGACCACTTTGCACCACTTTGGACCACTTTGGACCACTTTGGACCGCACGGTGACATAGTGGTTAGCACTCTCGCCTTGCAATGCTGGGTTCCCAGTTCGAATCCCAGCCAGGTCAACATTTCCAAGGAGTTTGTATGTTCTCCCCGTGTCTGCGTGGGTTTTCTCCAGGCACTCTGGTTTTCTCCCGCATCCCAAAAACATACAGATAAGTTAATTGGCTTCCCCCTAAATTGGCCCTAGACTATGATACATACACTACATGATATAGACATATGACTATGCAGGGGCGTAGCAATAGGGGGTGCAGAGGTAGCGACCGCATCAGGGCCCTTGGGCCAGAGGGGCCCCAAAAGGCCCTCCCTCAACTGCAGTATTAGCTCTCTATTGGTCCTGTGCTCATAATAATCACCTCTATACAGTGGTGTGAAAAACTATTTGCCCCCTTCCTGATTTCTTATTCTTTTGCATGTTTGTCACACTTAAATGTTTCTGCTCATCAAAAACCGTTAACTATTAGTCAAAGATAACATAATTGAACACAAAATGCAGTTTTAAATGATGGTTTTTATTATTTAGTGAGGAAAAAAACCTCAAAATCTACATGGCCCTGTGTGAAAAAGTGATTGCCCCCCCTTGTTAAAAAATAACTTAACTGTGGTTTATCACACCTGAGTTCAATTTCTGTAGTCACCCCCTGGCCTGATTACTGCCACACCTGTTTCAATCAAGAAATCACTTAAATAGGAACTACCTGACACAGAGAAGTAGACCAAAAGCACCTCAAAAGCTAGACATCATGCCAAGATCCAAAGAAATTCAGGAACAAATGAGAACAAAAGTACTGTAATTGAGATCTATCAGTCTGGTAAAGGTTATAAAGCCATTTCTAAAGCTTTGGGACTCCAGCGAACCACAGTGAGAGCTATTATCCACAAATGGCAAAAACATGGAACAGTGATGAACCTTCCCAGGAGTGGCTGGCCGACCAAAATTACCCCAAGAGCGCAGAGAAAACTCATCCGAGAGGCCACAAAAGACCCCAGGACAACATCTAAAGAACTGCAGGCCTCACTTGCCTCAATTAAGGTCAGTGTTCACAACTCCACCATTAGAAAGAGACTGGGCAAAAATGGCCTGCATGGCAGATATCCAAGGCGCAAACCACTTTTAAGCAAAAAGAACATTAAGGCTCGTCTCAATTTTGCTAAAAAAACATCTCAATGATTGCCAAGACTTGTGGGAAAATACCTTGTGGACCACCGAGACAAAAGTTGAACTTTTTGGAAGGTGCGTGTCCTGTTAAATCTGTTGTAGAAGTAACACAGCATTTCAGCAAAAGAACATCATACCAACAGTAAAATATGGTGGTGGTATTGTGATGGTCTGGGGTTGTTTTGCTGCTTCAGGACCTAGAAGGCTTGCTGTGATAGATGGAACCATGAATTCTACTGTCTACCAAAAAATCCTGAAGGAGAATGTCCGGCCATCTGTTCGTCAACTCAAGCTGAAGCGATCTTGGGTGCTGCAGCAGGACAATGACCCAAAAGACACCAGCAAATCCACCTCTGAATGGCTGAAGAAAAACAAAATGAAGACTTTGGAGTGGCCAAGTCAAAGCCCTGACCTGAATCCTATTGAGATGTTGTGGCATGACCTTAAAAAGGCAGTTCATGCTAGAAAACCCTCAAATAAAGCTGAATTACAACAATTCTGCAAAGATGAGTGGGCCAAAATTCCCCCAGAGCGCTGTAAAAGACTTGTTGCGGTTATCGCAAACGCTTGATTGCAGTTATTGCTGCTAAGGGTGGCCCAACCAGTTATTAGGTTCAGGGGGCAATTTCTTTTTCACACAGGGCCATGTAGGTTTTGAGTTTTTTTTTCTCACTAAATAATAAAAACCATCATTTAAAACTGCATTTTGTGTTTAATGATGTTATCTTTAACTAATGGTTAACGGTTTTTGATGAGCAGAAACATTTAAGTGTGACAAACATACAAAAGAATAAGAAATCAGGAAGGGGGCAAATAGTTTTTCACACCACTGTAGATGCTTTGAATAGTGGTAATCATTAACAAACTGTTCCCCATCCCCTCCTTGCACCTCTGACACTGTAGTTGCCATTGGCAGGTTTCGGTGCACCGTATCAAGTGTTATGTATAGAGTGCTTCGGGGGCCCCATTGTAAAACTTGCATTGGGGCCCGCAGCTCCTTAGCTACGCCACTGTGACTATGGTAGGGACTAGATTGTGAGCCCATCTGAGGGACAGTTAGTGACAAGACAATAAACGCTGTACAGCGCTGCGTAATTTGTCGGCGCTATATAAATACTTGAATAAATAAATAAATAGCACTGGGGTGGACACTAAGGGTACATACACACATCAGACTAAAATGAAAGATCACAGACCAATCTTACCACCCTTCATGTAGTATGAGAGCCATACTCTACACAGTCTTTTCTATGGAGCTGAACTCCACATCAGAAAAAAATCTTTGCAAGATGCTGCACACACAGATGCTGTACAGACACAAAAGATCAGTATCTGCAAAAGATCTGTTCCTGCCAAAAATCCATTCCTGCAAATTGCAATGATAGTCTATGATATCTGCAGATCCTCATTCACACATGATTTAACCACCCTGGCGTTCTGATAAAATCGCCAGGGTGGCTGCGGGAGGGTTTTTTTTAAATTAAAAAAAAACTATTCCATGCAGCCAACTGAAAGTTGGCTGCATGAAAGCCCACTAGAGGGCGCTCCGGAGGCGTTCTTCCGATCGCCTCCGGCGGCCAGAAGTAACACGGAAGGCCGCAATAAGCGGCCTTCCGTGTTTCGCTTACCTCGTCGCCATGGCGACGAGCGGAGTGACGTCAGCCGACGTCTTGACGTCAGCCGCCTCCGATCCAGCCCTTTTCGCTTGTTTGGAACTGTTTGTTCCGGCTACGCTGGGCTCGGGCGGCTGGGGGGACCCTCTTTCGCCACTGCACGCGGCGGATCGCCGCGCTGCAGCGGCGATCAGGCAGCACACGCGGCTGGCAAAGTGCCGGCTGCATGTGCTGCTTTTTATTTCATTAAAATCGGCCCAGCGGGGCCTGAGCGGCAGCCTCTGGCGGTGTTGGACGAGCTGAGCTCGTCCAGACCGCTCAGCAGGTTAACAGACATTCATCTGCAGATCAGATCCACCAGGATGGATTTTCAGATCTGCGGATGATTGCTGGATCTGCAGATGAATGTCAGTTAAATCATGTGTGTATGATGATCTGCAGATCTCATAGACTATCATTGCAATTTGCAGGAATGGATTTTTGGCAGGAGCAGATCTTTTGCAGATACTGATCTTTTGTGTCTGTACAGCATCTGTGTGTGCAGCATCTTGCAAAGATTTTTTTCTGATGGGGAGTTCAGCTCCATAGAATAAACTGTGTTGAGTATGGCTCTCATACTACATGGAATGGGGTAAGATTGGTCTGTGATCTTTCATTTTCCAAAGACTATAGTCTGATGTGTGTATGAGCCTTAAGGGCTCGATTCACTAAAGGGTGCTAAGTGTTAGCACGGCAGTGAAAAGCTGCTTTGCATATGCAAACTACTTAGCACCCAAGTTTGCACGTGTAAAGCCTTTACACTTGAGTTAGCATGTGCAAAGCCTTAACCACTTGAGGACCCACCCTTTACCCCCCCTTAAGGACCAGCGCTGTTTGTTTGGATCTGTGCTGGGTGGGCTCTGCAGCCCCCAGCACAGATCCGCGGCCACACAGAGCGATCAGATCGCCCCCCTTTTTTCCCCCCTATGGGGATGATGTGCAGGGGGGGTCTGATCGCTCCTACTTGCAGGCATTTTGCGGGGGGGGCACCTCAAAGCCCCCCCCGCGGCGACATTCTCCCCCCTCCCTCTCCTACCTGCTCCCCCGGGAGATCTGGGCTGCACAGGACGCTATCCGTCCTGTGCAGCCAGTGACAGGCTGTCTTCTGTCACATGGCGGCGATCCCCGGCCGCTGATTGGCCGGGGATCGCCGATCTGCCTTACGGCGCTGCTGCGCAGCAGCGCCGTACAAATGTAAACAAAGCGGATTATTTCCGCTTGTGTTTACATTTAGCTTGCGAGCCGCCATCGGCGGCCCGCAGGCTATTCACGGAGCCCCCCGCCGTGATTTGACAGGAAGCAGCCGCTCGTACGAGCGGCTGCTTCCTGATTAATTAGGCTGCAGCTGGCGACGCAGTACTGCGTCGCTGGTCCTGCAGCTGCCACTTTGCCGACGCACGGTATAAGCGTGCGGTCGGCAAGTGGTTAAAGAGAACCCGAGGTGTGTTTAAAGAATGTTATCTGCATACAGAGGCTGGATCTGCCTATACAACCCAGCCTCTGTTGCTATCCCAAACCCCACTAAGGTCCTGTATAGGCAGATCCAGCCTCTGTATGCAGATAATATTCTTCAAACCCACCTCGGGTTCTCTTTAAAGGTCAACTGAAGTGAGAGGGATATGGAGGTTGCCATATTTATTTCCATCTAAGCAATGCCAGTTGCCAGACCCTCCTGCTGATCCTCTGCCTCTAATACTATTAGCCATAGCCCCTGATCAAGCATGCAGCAGAACAGGTGTTTCTGAAATTAATGTCAGATCTGACAAGACTAGCTGCATGCTTTTTTTCTGGTGTTATTCAGATACTACTGTAGATAAATAGATCAGCAGGGCTGCCAGGCAACTGGTATTGATTAAAGGAAATAAATATGGCAGCCTCTGTATACCTCTTACTTCAGTTCCCCTTTAAGGGCTGGTGCACACCGAGCAGGTTTTTTGGCGTCTTTGTAGCCGCTTGCGGCTGCGGATCCACTTGGTCAATGTATCTCAATGGGGTGGTTCACACCAGAGAGGGCGGCGTTTTGCAGAAACGCATACTCCCGGGGTGAGGCATTTTTTGGATTGCGGAGGCGTTTCTGCCTCAATGTTAAGTATAGGAAAAACGCAAACCGCTCTGAAAAACGGCAGTTCAGAGCGGTTTTGCAGACGTTTTTGTTACAGAAGCTGTTCAGTAACAGCTTTACTGTAACAATATCAGAAATCTACTACACCAAAACCGCTTCCTAAAACCGCAAAATGCTAGCTGAAACGCTACAGAAAAATAACAAAAAGCGTTTCAAAATCTGCTAGCATTTTGCGGATCTGCTAGCGGGTTTTGGTGTGCACCAGGCCTAACACCTGATAACTGAGTTATCACCGGTTAGTGAATCAAGCCCTAAATCTCTGCCATCAGTAAGAAAACTAAATAAAAGCTGGTGCTGCTCCCACATCAATTCAAGAACACTAAAGTCATGGAAAGAAAATGTTAAGTTTCAGTTTCATGGAAAGAGAATGTTACGTTTCAGTTTTGTTTCATTGGAAGCACTTTGCATTATCCTGCCTCCTCCTCCATCTCATTCAAGGTTTCTCAGCAACTGCACTAAAACGTGTCATTCAGTGTTATATCAGTGTGACACTGAGGTGAGTAGAATCATAACTGCAGTCAATGACTGGGAAGGGGGTTGAGTGCGATTCTTTTGGGGGTGTCTGCTTTCCTCTGCTGCATTCTACCATATTGACAGTTGATTTCAATGTTATGTAGCTGCCTGGACACTTAATTTCATTTACTTTTTTATGAACTGTAACTATAGCTTATTTTTGAAGTAGGGCTTATATTTTAAAGAACCACTGTAATGAAAAATGTAAAAAGAAAGGCTTTTGCTGATTGTCAGGTGTGGCAGAAGCTAAAGAGAACCTGTAGTGAAAATAACATCATTAATAAAATTGCTTAGATTTCTTTTACAATATTCATTTATAGATTATTTAGTCAGTGTTTTTGCCCTTTGTAAAATCTCCCCTCTCCCTGATTTACATCCTGAAATGTATAACTGGTGGTGACATCTCTAGTTCTGCCAGGTGATCTGTGCGGAATGTTCGCAAGGCCTGGAACCCACTTGAGCGGTTTTTTTGGAGTGTTTAGAGAGTGCTTTGAATCGCTAGCGATTTCCCTAAACGCTCTGCCAATGTAAATGGATGGTACTCATTCCAGTAGAGCGATTGGGATTAAGGAAATCGCAATTGCAGAACATGCACCACTTTGGGAGCATTTCCATTCTAATGGTGTGTATAGGAGCAAAATCCCTCCCAAAATTTCTTGAAAAACGCTATCACAAATCACTAGCGATCAGGGATGAGCAGAAACTACGCCAGTGCGAATTTACGCATCGTAGTTTGCATCTACGCATCGTAGTTCATAGGCGAAGTTTCAAAACTACGCTTACGAATTTACGCGTAGTGAAGTACTGCTACGCGTAGCTTACGCCCACTATGCGTAGTTAACATGTGTATTGCGTAGTGAACTACGAATGCGTTACTCGTGTCTAATTTTACGCATGCGATTGTATGCATACAAATTTACGCATTGGAAAGGGGAATGTACGCATAGAATGGTTCCCATTATATGCATTTATAAAGAAATTAATGCGTACAATTTTCTGCATACGGGCGTAAGTATCCGCATACACTACGCTTCGCACTACGCGTAATTGCGTATTTTAACGCGTATTCTACGAAATGCATACGAAGCGAATATTTGTTTTCGAAGCCGTAGTTTGGCGAAGCGTAATTGCGTAAAACTACACGTAGTTCCAGCGTAGCGAAGTTGGCTGACTACGACCATCCCTACTAGCGATTGCGATAGCGTTTTGTGCTTTCTAGTGGGATCTAGGCCTTAGTGAGAGTTCTATGCACAGAGAGAGATACTGCTTGCTTGGCAGTTGGAAACAGCAGTTATTTCCTACAATGCAATGAGGTTCACAGACAGAAACTGGCCATGGTCATGACATCACACTGTGGGAGGGGTTTCACCTTAATATCAGCCACACAGACTGATTATCTATTTGAAAAAAGGTAAAGACTTCCAATGGGAAAGGGAGTATCAGCTACTGACTGGGATAAGGTTCAATCCTGGATTTAAGTTCCTCTTTAAATCTTTGGTTTTGGGTCTTGAGCTGACCAGATGTAGAGCAGAGTGGGTGCGTCTGGTCGCCAGGTCCTGGGTGGATCAATTTTTCAAGATTCTGTGGGCTTCTGCCTATCTAACTCACAAAGGGTTAAACACAGAGCTAAGAAAAGTCTCTGGGGAGGAAGAGTTGGAGGAGAGGTCTGTCCAGCAGGTTCTGTCAGTTTGCATGGAAAAGGAATTTGTTTCCAGTAAGCAGCTCTACTGAGAAGGTATTTCAGGCTACTGCCTGTGTTTGGACTGACATTTGTGTTGCTTAGAGGTGAAAGCAGGGGCGTAACTAGAGGGGAGAAGTCCCTGCAACTGCAGCAGGGCCCAGAGGTGTGGAGGGCCCAAACTACTAACCTTTCTCTGATACTCCAGATCAGGTGTTTTGTGGCTACACTTGTTATGGGTGTGAAGATCCCGATGGCCACCCTTGTTTTATGCAATATTTTGGCCCATGCAATATTTTGCAGCTCAACAGGGGTGCTGTGTGTAGGCCTCCTTGTACCCACAAGAAACGAAGGGCAGTGACACCCCCACAAGGCATCCACTGCCCAGGAGCGCCGCAACTGCCCCTTAGGGAGGGGGGAGCAAGAGAACATGGCCGGAACACCCCCCAGACATGGCCAGTGCCAAGGGGGAGACCACCCATGCTGCCCCCCAAAGGATAGATACCCTACCTTTGCGAATTTACTTACCTGTGGTGCGAATTGCATGTCCTGAAGCAAACACACCGATGGCGGGGGGGTTTGAGGCGCAGTCAGACCCCCCAGACCCTGCCACCGCTGGGTAAGCCCATCCGCACCTTCCCCCCCTCCCCACAACACCCCAGGAAGAAAGAACTCTTGACTTAATTGTTTCTAATTAGAGTTTAAACACTGCTGATTGCCATGCTCAATGCCTTGGATATTTTCTTATATCTCTTTCTTGTTTTATAGAGTTCAACTACCTTTTACCACAAATCCTTTGCTATTTCTTTTTGCACTCCTCAGACTTAGAATCCAGTAAACATCAGTACAGCACTGGATGAAGGACAGAAGAATTTGCCAGGAGCCTAGAAACTAATTTACCTCAACACACCCCAACTAATTACTAGAAAACAGTTCACAGGTGAAGATCGTTACCTTTAATAGCCATTAAAACCCAATTGTGTGAAGTTGTATGCACGTTTATTAGGCGATACCACCAGGGTATGTCAACTTTTGATCAGGGTCATTTGGGCTGTTTGTGTAGTGAGTTTGACTTAAAAAGGGTAAACATAGTCGTTTGACAATAAATGGCTCCACCCAACCATTAACCATGAGTGAAGAAAAGTAATATTCAAGATAATGGGCGGAGCCTACAACCGCCAATCAAAATTCACCTATTGTGTTTCAAGGGGAATATTTACATTGCTGTCATTCTTACACTCTTAATGAAAGAGGCCTCAAATCTGGTACAGTCAGTCACTGGGAGACTGGGGTTTAAATTCTGAAAAGGGGGCGGGCCACAAGCAGCCAATCAGATTTGTTTAATTTCAGTGGGTAAATGCAACTTATTGATGCCAAGGACCCCAAAGCTGATACACTTAAGTAAAGTTAGAAACAGTAGGCAGAGCACAAAACAACTAACTTTTTACATGGGAAAATATAAACTGCAGCCATTCTTACACAATTAGGGCCGTTTCCACTAGAGCGAATCCGCATGCGTTCTCTGCATGCGGATTCGCATAACCAATACAAGTGGATGGCCCTGTTTCCACTTGTCAGTTTTTTCCTGCGTTTTTCTGTGCAGGATTTTTCTGCACGGTAGGGCCTGCAGAATTCGCCTGCGTGAGGAATGCAGGCGATTCGCAGGCTATGTATTTAATAGGGAAAACGCACATGCGTTTTTTGCCGCGATTTCGCATGCGAATTCGCATGAAAAGTAATGTAAATTGAACCAGGCAGTGACATGGTTAAATTCGCATATACTCTGCCTATGCGAAATCGCGACAAAAACGCACGTGGAATCGCATCCGCATGCGATTTCGTCAGCGGTGGAATCCCGGCGATTCGCACCGCACTAGTGGAAACGGGCCCTAAATGGCAGGGTTCTCAAACTTGAAACAATTGGTTACTGGGTGAATAGAATTAATATACAGAAAAATGGGTGAAGCCTACAACAGCCAATAAAAAATCACCTTTTGATTTTCAAGGGGGATATTGAAACTGCTGCCATTCTTACATTGTTAATGGCAGAGGTCTCAAACGTGGTATAGTCGGTCATTAAGTGACTGGGGTTCAAATTCACTAAAGGGGCAGAGCCAAAAACAGCCAATCAGATTTATTTGCTAGATAAACTGCTTCCATTCACACAATTTTGATGCCAGGAACCTGAAGGCTTAGAAACTTCATTGAGTGACTCTGTGTCAAGGTTACAAAAAGTGGGTGGAGTCAAAAACAGATTTCCCTGGGAAAATGTGAAAATGTAAACTGAAGCCCTTCTTCACCGTTAATGGCAGGGTTCTCAAACTTTTTCATCTCACTTGTAAAATACCATACAAAAATCTTAGTAGCATTCGGCCCCCTTGAAGTTTTCCACATTTTGTCACATTACTGCCACAAACATGCATCAATTTTATTGGAATTCCACGTGCAAGACCAATACAAAGTGGTGTACATGTGAGAAGTGGATCGAAAATCCTACATCATTCCAAACATTTTTTACAAATAAATAACTGCAAAATGGGGTGTGCGTAATTATTCGGCCCCCTGAGTCAATACTTTGCAGAACCACCTTTTGCTGCAATTACAGCTGCCAGTCTTTTAGGGTATGTCTCTATCAGCTTTGCACATCTAGAGACTGAAATCCTTGCCCATTCTTCTTTGCAAAACAGCTCCAGCTCAGCCAGATTAGATAGACAGCGTTTGTGGACAGCAGTTTTCAGATCTTGCCACAGATTCTCGATTGGATTTAGATCTGGACTTTGACTGGGCCATTCTAACACATAGATATGTTTTGTTTTAAACCATTCCATTGTTGCCCTGGATTTATGTTTAGGGTCATTGTCCTGCTGGAAGGTGAACCTCCACCCCAGTCTCAAGTCTTTTGCAGTCTCCAAGAGGTTTTCTTCCAAGATTGCCCTGTATTTGGCTCCATCCATCTTCCCATCAACTCTGACCAGCTTCCCTGTCCCTGCTGAAGAGATGCACCCCCCGAGCATGATGCTGCCACCATCATATTTGACAGTGGGGATGGTGTGTTCAGAGTGATGTGCAGTGTTAGTTTTCCGCCACACATAGCGTTTTGCATTTTGGCCAAAAAGTTCCATTTTGGTCTCATCTGACCTGAGCACCTTCTTCCACATGGTTGCTGTGTCCCCCACATGGCTTGTGGCAAACTGCAAACGGGACTTCTTATGCTTTCTGTTAACAATGCCTTTCTTCTTGCCACTCTTCCATTAAGGCCAACTTTGTACAGTGCATGACTAATAGTTGTCCTATGGACAGAGTCTCCCACCTGAGCTGTAGATCTCTGCAGCTCGTCCAGAGTCACCATGGGCCTCTTGACTGCATTTCTGATCAGCGCTCTCCTTGTTCGGCCTGTGAGTTTAGGTGGATGACCTTGTCTTGGTAGGTTTACAGTTGTGTCATACTCCTTCCATTTCTGAATGATCGCTTGAACAGTGCTCCGTGGGATGTTCAAGGCTTTGGAAATCTTTTTGTAGCCTAAGCCTGCTTTAAATTTCTCAATAACTTGATCCCTGACCTGTCTTGTGTGTTCTTTGGACTTCACGGTGTTGTTGCTCCCAATATTCTCTTAGACAACCTCTGAGGCCCTCACAGAGCAGCTGTATTTGTACTGACATTAGATTACACACAGGTGCACTCTATTTAGTCATTAGCACTCATCAGGCAATGTCTATAGGCAACTGACTGCACTCAGATCAAAGGGGGCCAAATAATTATGCACACACCACTTTGCAGTTATTTATTTGTAAAAAAATTTGTTTGGAATCATGTATGATTTTCGTTCCACTTCTCATGTGTACACCACTTTGTGTTGGTCTTTCATGTGGAATTCCAATAAAATTGATTCATGTTTGTGGCAGTAATATGACAAAATGTGGAAAACTTCAAGGGGGCCGAATACTTTTGCAACCCACTGTATACTTTATTCCAAATGCTAGTACAAAATGCCCCTCAAACCCATTAGAAATAGCAGATCTGCGATGCCCCACCTAAGCTGAATCACAGCCGGCTGTGCCACCCATATAGGTTCCCACCGCATGCGTTCACACACATACATGGCAGTCTTTTTGCTCCCGGGAGTATCAATTAGCTGTCTGCAACCAGCATTCTATGCACACTGAGTCTCCAGTTTTCAGTGCTTGCCTTGTATGATGGCTGTGCGCTTGTTACACACTTGTCAGCAATGTCCGTTATGCAGGCAGATTTCACACAGAGCATATGTTAACAGCGCTTGTGGTTAGTGGCTTAAGCATGTTAGCACATTAGCACACATAGCGTAAAGCATGGGTTGCCGCTGAGGGCTCTCACCACCTTCTATGCGTTGGCCCCGCTCGGCTTAAAGAGACTCTGAAGCGAGAATAAATCTCGCTTCAGAGCTCATAGTTAGCAGGGGCATGTGTGCCCCTGCTAAACCGCCGCTATCGCGCCGCTAAACGGGGGTCCCTTCACCCCCAACCCCCCCCCCTGCAACACTTGGTCGCAGACTTGGTCGTTCCTGGAGGCAGGGCTAACGGCTGCAGCCCTGCCTCCAGTCACGTCTATCAGCGGCGCATCGCCGCCTTTCCCCCGCCCCTCTCAGTGAAGGAAGACTGAGAGGGGCGGGGGAGAGGCGGAGATACGCGCTGACAGACGCGCGTGGGGCAGGGCTGCAGGTGTTAGCCCTGGCCCAACCAGGAAGCGCTCCCCCGCTGCACCAAGGGGATTTGGGGGTGAAGGGACCCCCGTTTAGCGGCGCAATAGCGGCGGTTAAGCAGGGGCACACATGCCCCTGCTATCTATGAGGTCTGAAGCGAGATTTATTCTCGCTTCAGACTCTCTTTAAGTCTGTTACACAGTCTTTGTGTTGTGTTGGATGTAACTACTGCTGGTAAAATACCAATGATTGATGCCAAGGACACCAAAGCTCACAAACTTGGTCATTGAGTGTGTTAGGGTTAGAAAAAGTGGGGAGAGCAATAGCAGCCAAATAAATACGTAATATATACACAGTATATATATATATATATATATATATATATATATATATATATATATATATATATATTTACACACACACGCAGGCCTAGTGCATACTTAGCAGATTGTCTTTGTGACTAAAGCCTACAGCCTGAATGTTAACATGAGAGATGGAAAGTAGGCCCAGGGGCAGGTGCAGAGATGGACTAAGGTGGAGTGGGGCCCTAGGCAAGGTATATATTCCCTCTTCATGGTCCTTTTGGTAATCTGAGGTGGAGAAGGGTCAGAGAAGTTGCCAGGTGGACCATTTGACACCCACTAAGTACCAGGCCCCTCCCAAGATTGCCTTGTGGATGATCCTGCGCTTTGCAGGTGTGGCGTTGGATAAACTGGCGGGTCTGGCAGGGAGCTACAGTACCAGGGAGCACACCATTGTAGGACAGCAACAGCAAACAGTTGAAGCAGTGGCTTAACTGCAATTCATGAGCACCCCCCAGCAAAACTCTGACCCCCCCTGATATTCTCACCCCTTCCCTTGCCTCCCCATGGTGCCCATCACGACCTTGGGCCAATCTCACAAGGGTCATATAACAAGTGTGGCCATCTTCACACCCATAACAAGTGTAGCCACAAAACCACATGATGTGAAGCATCCCCCTGTATGGGAGGAAGGGAAGATTAATAGTTGTGGCCCCCACAGCTCTGGGCCCTTCTGTGATCGCAGGGGATGCTCCCCTCTAGTTGTGCCTCTGAGTTGAAGCCAGCAAAAAAGAACACACAGGTGTGCGCTATGAGAATTTTAAACAGAAAAATATGTGGTGCGCTGATCTATGCAAAACTGTAGACAATGCATAGTTGAACCAATCGTTATCTAGATTGCACTCACAGTCTAAGATTTCAGGGTACAGTTCAAAATATCACCCTTTCAGGCTCCTCCAAAGTCCAAACTACTGTAACAGGGGAGGGGTGGGTAAAGCTCCATGATCAGATCGACCTTCAGACCAACACGTCATAGGAAAGGAGAGAACATCACATAGCGTAATCAAACTAAACACTGATGCCCCCCACCTTTCCAGTGCATCTCTGCTACCTCAACCGTGATCACCATCTGTGCCGGGACACCCCCCCCCCCCCAATGTGCCCCCACTCACCCTAAAGTCCTCCAATCAGTCCAGAGGTAGGATAAAATGGAATATGGGGGGACTGGCAACTGAACACGTGATGCGCTGACACTAAAACTGAAAAGCTCCAATAGTGTAAAATCGTTTTTAACCTCCCTGGTGATATGATTATTTCCAGATTTTAGGGTCTAAATGCAGTGCATTTTATTTGCACGCTTTTAGACCCTAAAACCACAAAACAATCATGCCATCAGAAAGCCTGCGGCAGCCCCTGCGCCTACTCACCTCCCTGGGATCTAGCGCTGCAATTCTCCCTCCGTACTCCAGGTGGCGCTGTAACCCTGTAGTGAGATTGCCATCTGTCGTTACGCGCGTTGTAGCGTGCGCAAAATGCTACCGCGACTGTGATAAGAGTTATTACGGCTTTGTGAATCAGGCCCATGGTGTGCAGAAAACACATACTGAAATCTGGCAGACGAGTTTGCTCCCAGCCTCAACTCATTACACAGAACCGGCTCTGCAGCCTTCTCCAGCATCACTACAATACACAGCACTTGGGGAGGGGTAGAGAGGTTGGGGGCTGGGCATTGTACACAAGACCCTGCTGAGCGCTGAATAGGGACTGTCTACAAATCTTGGTCTGCAAAGCTTTGCTTGATTCCTTATCAGTGGCTGAGCAGATGAAGTCATTAGAACAAATGTGCAAAAAATAGAAAGCTTTTTCTCTCCGTGCCCAGACTCCTCAAGCATTGCTACAGAACACAGCACTTGAGGAGGGGTAACAAGGCTGGGGGTAGAAGCGCTATACACAAGACCCTGCTGAACGCTGAATAGGGACTGTCTACAAATCTTTGTCTGCAAAACTTTGTACGATTCCTTATCAGTGGCTTAAGCAGATGCAGTTATTATAACAATTGTGCAGAAAGTGTTTTTCTCTCCTTGCCCTTAGTTGTCAGTCTCTCAGGACAGGGCCCACTGTGGCTTCTGGGCCCCCCTGCGGCTGCATCCCTTGCAGGGTCTATTGTTACGCCCCTGCTCAGCATAGACCTTGTGGCAGTCACCACGAGTCTAGCTCAGGGTTACCGCTCTCAGCTGCAGATTTTTAACCCCGAGCCTGACTCGGGGTTACCACCAGGAAGGTTATCCATTTCAGCCCGCGGGTATTTTTCACCTTATGCATCAGAGCAATTTTCACCTCCCATTCATTCGCCAATAACTTTATCACTAATTATCACAATGAATTGATCTATATCTTGTTTTTTTCCGCCACCAATTAGGCTTTATTTGGGTGGTACATTTTGCTAAGAATTATTTTTTCTAAATGCATTTTAAAAGGAACAGTAAGAAAAAAAATGGAAAAAATTCATTATTTCTCAGTTTTTGGCCATTATAGCGTTAAAATAATACATGCTACCATAATTAAAAGCTATGTATTTTATTTGCCCATTTATCCCGGTTCAATCATTTACTTTGTGTCCCTATCACAATGTATGGCACCAATATTTTATTTGGAAATAAAGGTGAATTTTTTCAGTTTTGCGTCCATCACTATTTACAAGCTTATAATTAAAATTTTTTTCGCAATATAGCCTCTTTACATGCATATTAAAAAAGTTCAGACCCTTAAGTAACTATGTTTTTTTTTTAATTGTCATATTTTTTTCATTAAAAATTTTATTTGGGTAATTTTTGTGTGAGGGAGGTAAATGGTTAATTTTAAATGTAATAATGTGTGTTTATTTCATTAAAAAATGTATGTAGTTGTAGTTTTACTATTTGGCCACAGTCCCAAAAAATTTTTAGTCCTGAAAGCGAGCACTCTCGCTTCCAAATAGCATAAGGAGAACAGAAAACTTTTTTTTTTATAGGAATTTTTTGTACAGCAGAAGGGAATGGCAGCGCTTCCAAACAGACGTTGCACCTGAATTGACTACCTGCACAAGTATGCAGAGCTCGAATAACGGGCAGATTACACACCTTGCATTCAAAATAGGTACAGTAAAAGGAGGGCGTTAGCTTCAGCATAAGTTGTGCACAAATTATCCCTAATAGACTCTCCCATGGCGATGATGGGCCCCCACGGGAGAGACCTAACCACTAATCTAACAGTGAAGCATATATAATAGTGAAGCATGTTCAAACAGTGAACCATAGTTAATCAAAGGTTAAAACCAAAAACTAGTCTAACAGTGAAGCATATTCGACAGTGAACCATAGCTAATATAAAGTTAAAAACATTATCCTTACCTGGTGCAGGTAACCATAAATGGTATACACATTTGTTCAAAAAGACAGCAAACAATCGGCAGCGCTCACAGGCTGCAAGTGAAGTGAAGGCTCCAGAGATGTGCACAGCCCCTCTGAGGCTAAGTACACACCTTGAATACAAATCAAATGCAAATTTTGTGCTGAACACTAATCAAAATTCTAAAATTTGAATGCAAGCTGACGCCCATGGAGGCAGCTAGCCTAAAGTATACTTAAAGGGGAACTGAAGAGAGAGGTATATGGAGGCTGCCATGTTTATTTCCTTTTAAGCAATACCAGTTGCCTGGCAGCCCTGCTGATCCTCTGCCTCTAATACTATTAGCCATAGCCCCTGAACAAGCATACAGCAGATCAGGTGTTTTAGACTTTAAAGTCAGATCTGACAGGACTAGCTGCATGCTTGTTTCTGGTGTTATTCAGATACTACTGCAGTGAAATAGACCAGCAGGGCTGCCAGGCAACTGGTATTGATTAAAAGTAAATAAATATGGCAGCCTCCGTATACCTCTTACTTCAGTTCCCCTTTAAGTTTTTGTACAGCAGAAGGGAATGGCAGTGCTTCCAAACAGACGCTGCACCTGAATAGACTACCTGCACAAGTATAAAGTTTTACAGTTGCGCTCTTGACATAGTTATAGGCATATACCATGCCCCCCTTCAGGAGTCCACTCACCGGATGTTGGGGTCTGCCAACAGACCACTAAGCGCATTCGGGATATATGGCCCCCCGTCGCCCTCTAGGCTGTCAGCTAGTCCTCTGTTGTCCGGTCCGGATCTGGTTGAGAGTTTCCTTCCTTTTAGGGCTGCAATGGTAAAAAACACACAGGAAGACCGGCTTCCAATAGTGTGATTCCGTATTTATTGATAAAAAATTAAAAACAGTGTTGCGCAGGTGACACTATAACAGATAGAAGGATTCTGCTCCCGTAAGGCAGCCAAAGAAACCCCCAATGTTAGTCTACCATGCGTCTATAGAAAACGCAGCTGAGACGCCAAGCCGTGCACCGGTATCCCAGCCTGCGTCCAAGCGTGATGACGTTACTCCGTGGCTCCGCCCTACGCATTTCGTTGCTTAGCAACTCATCAGGGGCTACACGGAGTGACGTGTGCGCCCGAATTTAATGCTGTAGAGGCCGCCTACTGGGAGGTGACTCCTCCTTTACATCCTTAGAGATCTAGAGAAAGTTTATCAATACAATTCTGCGCTAACCCACATCTAAGGTGGCATATCATTCTAAATAAAATCATTAGTGTTCTTTCAATGCTCAAAACACTGAAGAGGTTTTCTTGTGTACACACATATAAAAGTTTTTATATAGCTGTCAGGCAAGCGTTCAAATCCTTATGCAAATAAACCAAGCGCAAAGGAGGATAAAAACAACTAATCAGCTGCGTGTTAAAAAGGGGAAATCCCTCCACCCCTCAAAATAGCGAAATGAAGTTTTAACACAATTAACACGCGCTAGATAATCCCCAAATTTGTTTATTTTTAGCAACCTAAAACAGTCCGCATTGAGCATCAGTCATCAGCAATAAACATGAAACATCAGCAATCCCTCATGGAACAATCACTCCTTCACACCACACATACTAAGAAGGGCCCTTCCATAAAAGATGAAAAACCTGGCCATAAAATTTAACAGCACACAATGGGCTCTATTCATAAAAAAGTTGTTGCGAGAAAACTCCTGGAGGGAAAATACCGCAGCGGTATTTTACACTTCTGGGTGGTCATTCAAAGAAATCTTGAAAGCTGCGATGCAAGAGCGGAGATCTCCCGCTGAAAGCTGGCGGTAAGCTGTCGGAAGGCATGCGGAAACACTTCAGCCGGCAGAGTCCCTCCGTGCACTGCTCTCTCTGGGAGGTCTGTCCCATTCACTTGTATGTAATCCGCAAAATCAGAGGAAGCGGTATTTCCCGTCCACATACCGCTTCCTCTAATCTTTATGAATGGCCATTTTGTTACTTTTTTCTAGATAAATCTAGAAAAACACTGGAGAAGGCGGAAATTTCTCGCTCTGCTGGGGGATTGTAGATTTTCATGCGGGAACAGCTTTTATGAATGTCCACTTTGCTAAATGGACGGGAAAATCCGCTGTTTTGAGCGGAAAACTTGCGGTAAGGTTTTATGAATAGAGCCCATAGTGTAGAAAAAAGGCCTATCTCAATTGCAGAAATGTCCCTTATGCCGTGCTCACGGTGTCAATAGCAGTTTCCTTGCAAAAAGACAGATTTCCATCCAGCACCTGTATGAACAATAAATGCACCAACTCGATAGCAAAGATGCACAGACTGTTCCTTGAAAAAATATTGGTTGTAAGCACACCGCTTTCAATGCTGTTAGTGCTTAAGCAGAATATATAGAACTCACGTGTTCCTGTACATATACGTCCACATAGGTTGTCAGTGAAGATAGTACTCCTCCGCACTCCTCATGAGTCGTAATGATAATAACGGCAACTCCAGATTCCTGCTCCACGCCAGCGGACTCGTACAAGGCGCGTCACTTCCGCCAGTAAGATTTAGCGGGCTGCTCTCAGTACTTCCGCCCGGCTGGGCTACACTGGGCTTAGCTACATAAGGTGACGTCACCACAAGATCTTGGAACTTCGCATGCGGGCAGCAGCTGCGCGCTTTAACTGCAAGCCCAGTTCCAGTCCTGTAACTGCGTTGCCCACAGATTTCAACGATATCTCACCACCTCTACGCGTTTCAGCCACTAAACGATGGCCTTCATCAGGAGGGTTTTAACTTATGGAGCAGTCCGCCATGTTCATTCTATATATACCCTACATGGGTCCGCCCATCTAGTGTTGGGCGAACAGTGTTCGCCACTGTTCGGGTTCTGCAGAACATCACCCTGTTCGGGTGATGTTCGGGTTCGGCCGAACACCTGATGGTGTTCGGCCAAACTGTTCGGCCATATGGCCGAACTAAGAGCGCATGGCCGAACGTTACCCGAACGTTCGGCTAGCGCTGTGATTGGCCGAACGGGTCACGTGTAGTGTTGGGCGAACATCTAGATGTTCGGGTTCGGGCCGAACATGGCCGAACTCCGAACATAATGGAAGTCAATGGGGACCCGAACTTTCGTGCTTTGTAAAGCCTCCTTATATGCTACATACCCCAAATTTACAGGGTATGTGCACCTTGTGAGTGGGTACAAGAGGAAATTTTTTTTTAGCAAAAAGAGCTTATAGTTTTTGAGAAAATCGATTTTAAAGTTTCAAAGGGAAAACTGTCTTTTAAATGCGGGAAATGTCTGTTTTCTTTGCACAGGTAACATGCTTTTTGTCGGCATGCAGTCATAAATGTAATACATATAAGAGGTTCCTGGAAAAGGGACCGGTAACGCTAACCCAGCAGCAGCACACGTGATGGAACAGGAGGAGGGTGGCGCAGGAGGAGAAGGCCACGCTTTGAGACACAACAACCCAGGCCTTGCATGAGGACAAGAAGCTTGCGGATAGCAATTTGCATTTTGACGCCATGCAGTCATAAATGTAATACAGATGAGAGGTTCAATAAACAGGGACCGGAAACGCTAACCCATCACAGATGTTCATTGTTCATGTTACTTGGTTGGGGTCCGGGAGTGTTGCGTAGTCGTTTACAATCCAGGATTGATTCATTTTAATTTGAGTCAGACGGTCTGCATTTTCTGTGGAGAGGCGGATACGCCGCCGATCTGTGACGATGCCTCCGGCAGCACTGAAACAGCGTTCCGACATAACGCTGGCTGCCGGGCAAGCCAGCACCTCTATTGCGTACATTGCCAGTTTGTGCCAGGTGTCTAGCTTCGATACCCAATAGTTGAAGGGTGCAGATGGATTGTTCAACACAGCTACGCCATCTGACATGTAGTCCTTGACCATCTTCTCCAGGCGATCAGTGTTGAAGGTGGATCTGCACGCTTGCTGTTCTGTGTGCTGCTGCATGGGTGTCAGAAAATTTTCCCACTCCAAGGACACTGCCGATACCATTCCCTTTTGGGCACTAGCTGCGGCTTGTGTTGTTTGCTGCCCTCCTGGTCGTCCTGGGTTTGCGGAAGTCAGTCTGTCGGCGTACAACTGGCTAGACTTGGATTCCAAAGATGGGGTCCCTACATCTCTGCAAACCAGAGTTACAGGGGTCCAAAATTGGTAAAATCCCCCATAGGATTTCATTGCCTCCCTATTTCACTTTCCAAAATCTCACATCTTTTCAAAGGGCAATGGCTCAGCAGTACCAAATTTTCTAGCATTGTAGGGACCCTTAGGGGGATCATGACTGGTGAGTTTTGCCACTGCTGAGCCATTGCCCTTTGAAATGGTGTGAGATTTTGGAACGGTAAATAGGAGGCCCAATGAAAGCCTATGGGGGATTTTACCAATTTTGGACCCCTGTAACTCTGGTTTGCAGAGATGTAGGGACCCCATCTTTGGAATTCAAGTCTAACAATATGTCTTCTACCTGCATGAGACATTTCGTGAGATTCAGACGTTGCTAACGGCCATGGCTGAGATTTATGTACGCCACCATCACTACCATTGAAATAGCCCAAATAAACAGGTTTTTGTGACCCTAGGCTATGACCTCTTCGGCCTAGGGGCCCGAAACTCCCCAGTCATGTTCCCCCTAAGGGTCCCTACAATGCTAGAAAATTTGGTACTGCTGAGCCATTGCCCTTTGAAAAGATGTGAGATTTTGGAAAGTGAAATAGGGAGGCAATGAAATCCTATGGCGGATTTTACCAATTTTGGACCCCTGTAACTCTGGTTTGCAGAGATGTAGGGACCCCATCTTTGGAATCCAAGTCTAACAATATGTCTTCTACCTGCATGCAACATTTCGTGAGATTCAGACTTTGCTAACGGCCATTGCTGCGATTTATGTACGTCACCATCACTACCATTGAAATAGCCCAAATAAACAGGTTTTTGTGACCCTAGGCTATGACCTCTTTGGCCTAGGGGCCCGAAACTCACCAGTCATGTTCCCCCTAAGGGTCCCTACAATGCTAGAAAATTTGCCACTGCTGAGTAATTGCCCTTTGAAAAGATGTGAGATTTTGGAACTGTAAATAGGAGGCCCAATGAAAGCCTATAGGGGATTTTACCAAATTTGGAGCCCTGTAACTCTGGTTTGCAGAGATGTAGGGAACCCATCTTTGGAGCCCAAGTCTAACAATATGTCTTCTACCTGCATGAGACATTTCGTGAGATTCAGACGTTGCTAACGGCCATTGCTGCGATTTATGTACGTCAGACTCGCCACCATTGAAATTGCCCAAATAAACAGGTTTTGTGACCCTAGGCTATGACCTCTTCGGCCTAGGACTGCATTGAACGCGACCCACGCATTGTGCGCATTCTGGACAACACCAATTACTGCGTTTATACCCTTCTGGATCCACGGTACAAACACAATGTTCCAAAACTGCTTGAAGAAAGAGCCAGACAGGTCAAAATGGAAGAATACCAGCAGGCCCTTGTGGAGACTTTAGAGAGGAGATTGACATCCTCCCCCTCCTCTAGCCAGTTGTACGCCGACAGACTGACTTCCGCAAACCCAGGACGACCAGGAGGGCAGCAAACAACACAAGCCGCAGCTAGTGCCCAAAAGGGAATGGTATCGGCAGTGTCCTTGGAGTGGGAAAATTTTCTGACACCCATGCAGCAGCACACAGAACAGCAAGCGTGCAGATCCACCTCCAACACCGATCGCCTGGAGAAGATGGTCAAGGACTACATGTCAGATGGCGTAGCTGTGTTGAACAATCCATCTGCACCCTTCAACTATTGGGTATCGAAGCTAGACACCTGGCACAAACTGGCAATGTACGCAATAGAGGTGCTGGCTTGCCCGGCAGCCAGCGTTATGTCGGAACGCTGTTTCAGTGCTGCCGGAGGCATCGTCACAGATCGGCGGCGTATCCGCCTCTCCACAGAAAATGCAGACCGTCTGACTCAAATTAAAATTTATCAATCCTGGATTGGAAACGACTACGCAACACTCCCGGACCCCAACCAAGTAACATGAACAATGAACATCTGTGATGGGTTAGCGTTTTCGGTCCCTGTTTATTGAACCTCTCATCTGTATTACATTTATGACTGCATGGCGACAAAATGCAAATTGCTATCCGCAAGCTTCTTGTCCTCATGCAAGGCCTGGGTTGTTGTGTCTCAAAGCGTGGCCTTCTCCTCCTGCGCCACCCTCCTCCTGTTCCATCACGTGTGCTGCTGCTGGGTTAGCGTTACCGGTCCCTTTTCCTGGAACCTCTTATATGTATTACATTTATGACTGCATGCCGACAAAAAGCATGTTACCTGTGCAAAGAAAACAGACATTTCCCGCATTTAAAAGACAGTTTTCCCTTTGAAACTTTAAAATCGATTTTCTCAAAAACTATAAGCTCTTTTTGCTAATTTTTTTTCCTCTTGTACCCACTCCCAAGGTGCACATACCCTGTAAATTTGGGGTATGTAGCATGTAAGGAGGCTTTACAAAGCACAAAAGTTCGGGTCCCCATTGACTTCCATTATGTTCGGAGTTCGGGTCGAACACCCGAACATCGCGGCCATGTTCGGCCTGTTCGGCCCGAACCCGAACATCTAGATGTTCGCCCAACACTACGCCCATCCACCTACCAGTGGGTGCAAAGTTCACGCTTGTGATTTTGAAATATAAGGTGCAAATAGGAGATCCTAAAACGTTTTTGAGGGCACTTTGCAATATATCTTCATTTAGACCATCTTGCAGAAAGATATTTAAAAAATATTTGGTAAAAAATTAAAATAAAAAATAAAAAATATACACAATGATACTACTTTCAAATTCATTCAGATGCAACATACATCCACGTACGTGTATCTTAAAATTTATGTATATACCAATACGCAAGCCCACAATGCTGGGTCTTGGATGATCCATATTCCAGATAGTTTCTCCTCCCTGTATCCACAACATCCTGCCTATCCAATCACTACTCCACTTTAAAAGAATGCAAAAAGCTCCATTTCACTATTGGGATTAAAGTGTCCAATTGGAAGATCCACTTGGATTCATTCCTTGACATTTTGTGGATATAATTGCCCCCTCTCCAATCAGGCTCTACTATCTCCACACCAAAGAATATAGTCCCCCTCAGACTACCATTATGCTGTTCCTTATAATGTTTAGATAACGGGTGCCCCTCATTCTTCTTTTCAATGTTATTAAAATGTCCCCCCACCCGTCTCTGAAGCGATCTTTTGGTCCTCCCAATGTACCTCTTGTGACAGGGGCACTGGACACAATAAATCACCCCAGCAGTAGTGCATGTGATAAAATCTCTGATCTTATATTTCACTGTGTCCTGTGCCTCAATTTCTACTATTCTTCCCGGATTGGTTGTTCTTCTGCAATTCAGACATATACCACATCTCACAAAGCCCCCCCTGTCCCTGGTTGCACCCCCCTTTAAGGATGGTCCCTCATTAGCCGCTGTGGCTATAGATAGCCCTAAATTTGGCGCTTTTTTAAAAATCACCTTAGGTCTATCTGGTAATTTCTCACCCAATAGTTTATCTTCTTTTAGAACGTCCCAGTGTTTCTGGAATATATTCACAACCTTTTTGGATTGGG
The DNA here is from genome assembly GCF_040937935.1 of Hyperolius riggenbachi. Taxonomy (NCBI): domain Eukaryota; kingdom Metazoa; phylum Chordata; class Amphibia; order Anura; family Hyperoliidae; genus Hyperolius; species Hyperolius riggenbachi. The sequence goes on along the minus strand of NC_090652.1, from coordinate 39,232,685 downwards.
CAGTGTACTGTAGCACTACATTGAACTCATTTGAATCCCTACTTTTCCAATCTTGTACATTCCTTGGACCCAATAACTGGTTACGTTCCTTCTGTCTGATTTCTTCTTGTGACCTGTATACCTGTTCACTGGGATATCCCTTTTCAAGGAAGCAGTCCACAAGTTTCTCAGCTTCTGCGTCATAATCCTCCATGTTTGTGCACTTACGCCTGAGTCTCGTGAACTGTCCCTTGGGGACATTATTTAGCCAGATAGGGCTATCTATAGCCACAGCGGCTAATGAGGGACCATCCTTAAAGGGGGTTGCAACCAGGGACAGGGGGGGCTTTGTGAGATGTGGTATATGTCTGAATTGCAGAAGAACAAATAGTAGAAATTGAGGCACAGGACACAGTGAAATATAAGATCAGAGATTTTATCACATGCACTACTGCTGGGGTGATTTATTGTGTCCAGTGCCCCTGTCACAAGAGGTACATTGGGAGGACCAAAAGATCGCTTCAGAGACGGGTGGGGGAACATTTTAATAACATTGAAAAGAAGAATGAGGGGCACCCGTTATCTAAACATTATAAGGAACAGCATAATGGTAGTCTGAGGGAGACTATATTCTTTGGTGTGGAGATAATAGAGCCTGATTGGAGAGGGGGCAATTATATCCACAAAATGTCAAGGAATGAATCCAAGTGGATCTTCCAATTGGACACTTTAATCCCAAAGGGATTAAATAGTGAAATGGAGCTTTTTGCATTCTTTTAAAATGGAGTTGTGATTGGATAGGCAGGATGTTGTGGATACAGGGAGGAGAAACTATCTGGAATATGGATCATCCAAGACCCAGCATTGTGGGCTTGCGTATTGGTATATACATAAATTTTAAGATACACGTACGTGGATGTATGTTGCATCTGAATGAATTTGAAAGTAGTATCATTGTGTATATTTTTTTATTTTTTATTTTAATTTTTTACCAAATATTTTTTAAATATCTTTCTGCAAGATGGTCTAAATGAAGATATATTGCAAAGTGCCCTCAAAAACGTTTTAGGATCTCCTATTTGCACCTTATATTTCAAAATCACAAGCGTGAACTTTGCACCCACTGGTAGGTGGATGGGCGGACCCATGTAGGGTATATATAGAATGAACATGGCGGACTGCTCCATAAATTAAAACCCTCCTGATGAAGGCCATCGTTTAGTGGCTGAAACGCGTAGAGGTGGTGAGATATCGTTGAAATCTGTGGGCAACCCAGTTACAGGACTGGAACTGGGCTTGCAGTTAAAGCGCGCAGCTGCTGCCCGCATGCGAAGTTCCAAGATCTTGTGGTGACGTCACCGTATGTAGCTAAGCCCAGTGTAGCCCAGCCGGGCGGAAGTACTGAGAGCGGCCCGCTAAATCTTACTGGCGGAAGTGACGCTCCTTGTACGAGTCCGCTGGCGTGGAGCAGGAATCTGGAGTTGCCGTTATTATCATTACGACTCATGAGGAGTGCGGAGGAGTACTATCTTCACTGACAACCTATGTGGACGTATATGTACAGGAACACGTGAGTTCTATATATTCTGCTTAAGCACTAACAGCATTGAAAGCAGTGTGCTTACAACCAATATTTTTTCAAGGAACAGTCTGTGCATCTTTGCTATCGAGTTGGTGCATTTATTGTTCATACAGGTGCTGGATGGAAATCGGTCTTTTTGCAAGGAAACTGCTATTGACACCGTGAGCACGGCATAAGGGACATTTCTGCAATTGAGATAGGCCTTTTTTCTACACATTGTGTGCTGTTAAATTTTATGGCCAGGTTTTTTCATCTTTTATGGAAGGGCCCTTCTTAGTATGTGTGGTGTGAAGGAGTGATTGTTCCATGAGGGATTGCTGATGTTTCATGTTTATTGCTGATGACTGATGCTCAATGCGGACTGTTTTAGGTTGCTAAAAATAAACAAATTTGGGGATCATCTAGCGCGTGTTAATTGTGTTAAAGCGTTCAAATCCATCTCTGCTCACTTTTACTGTCTATTTTAACGTGCAGCATCAAAACAGCATATATAAATGGCAGTACATATTATCCATCTAGGATAAAAACTTATAATCACTTATAGAGTGAGGAACTACATTAAAGTGGTCTAACACCCAGCATTTCAACTTTGCTTTAAAAGATTGCTTACAGCTTAGAAACGATTATGCCAGATTTTTTTTTTAGCAGAAATTCACTGAATGGATTAAACATGACATTTTAGTGTTGCATTTAGCTAGAAATCCTCCTCCGTGCTTAGGTTTAGTTACAAATGTATCTATTTACAAAGTAATAAACAAACACTGCTCTGAGAGAACAAAGAGGGCTTCCTTGGCAGGCTTTTCAGAGGTCTAATTGCATTCCAAACAAAGATACATTTGTAACTAAAGATAAGAACCGATGCGGATTCCTAGTTAAATCCAACACTAAAATGTCATGTTTAACCCATTCAGTGAATTTCTGCTTAAAAAAAATCTGGCATAATAATTTCTAAGCTGTAAGCAATCTTTTAAAGCAAAGTTGTAATGCTGGGTGTTAAACCACTTTAAATGGGAAACATAAAAAAACCCCTCCAGAGTGACACTGCTCAGAGGGCCCATCCACAGCACACCAATCAAATTCGTATACCTGCAAGAAGCAAATAGAAGGGCCGTCCAAGCAGCGACACTCCCCCCAGTTAAAAAGACCCCACCAAGGGGCCATCTCATTAGCAACGTCAATACATTCAGATATGGAAATGCCTCATGAATTATTTAAAAAACAGTTAAGATCTATGTCAATGTTAAGGCCTGCGGGCTCAAGAGTGTCCATTTCATAAATATTTTTAGTTTCAAGTTTAGACAGTTCACGGATCTTGTTAGATCCTCACCATGAAGGCTGCAATTTTTCCAGACCAGCCATTCTCATGTTTCTGAGTTTACACAGGTGGTTGCCAACAAAGTGTCTGGACACACTGTGGTTAGTGTGCCCCTTTTCACTCTTGTAGTAATGTTCACCTAGCCTTTCTTTAAGCTCCCTACTCGTCCTCCCTATGTACTGCTTGCCACACTCACATGTCAGGCAGTACACTACAAACTTTGTGGTGCAGGTTATGAACCCCCTGACCTTAAAATCTTGACCATTTGCAGTAAATGTAATACTGGATACCTTTTTAGTTAATCCTGCCTGACATATCCTACATGTTCTACAAGGATAGAAACCATCCTGTTGCCATGGGTTCTTTTTCTTCTCAGGTGGATTCACACAGCTAGGTGCTAGGATAGATTTTAAATTGTTAGCTTTTCTATAAATGAATTGCGGACGATCTGGCAAGGCAGAACCCAGTTGGGCGTCGGCTTTAAGTATACTCCAGTGTCGTTTTATGATTCTTTCAAATTCACGGTATTGCTGGTTAAAGCCAGTCACAAATGGTACAGTCTCCATGTCTCTCTCTCGATTTTTTCTAGTAAAGGTTTGTGCCCTATCAGTCATAGCAACTTTATTCCTTTGCTCATCAATGAAGGCTGCACTGTATCCCTTTTGTAGAAAACGATCTTTCACCATTTCAGACTGCTGCAGAAAGTCATTGAAGTATGAGCAGTTCCTTCTTAATCTGAGGAACTGCCCTTTGGGTACAGCCTTCACCCAACTGGGATGGTGACACAAGTATGTAGAGCTCGGATAACGGGAAGATTACACACCTTGCATTCAAAAACAGGTACAGTAAAAGGAGGACATTAGCTTCAACATAAGTTGTGCACAAATTATCCCTAATATGCCTTATGCTGAAGCTAACGCCCTCCTTTTACTGTACCTGTTTTGAATGCAAGGTGTGTAATCTGCCCATTATCCGAGCTCTGCATACTTGTGCAGGTAGTCAAATCAGGTGCAGCGTCTGTTTGGAAGCGCTGCCATTTCCTTCTGCTGTACAAAATCTTAAGTATACTTTAGGCTAGCTGGCTCCATGGGCGACAGCTTGCATTCAAATTTTAGAATTTAGATTAGTGTTCAGCACATAATTTGCATTTGATTTGTATTCAAGGTGTGTACTTAGCCTTAGAGGGGCTGTGCACATCTCTGGAACTATCACTTCACTTGCAGCCTGTGAGCGCTGCCGATTGCTTGCTGGCTTCTGATGAGAAGCCATCGGTCTTTCTACCGGGGACTTAGATAAATGAATGGGAATTATGTTCACATTCATTGATCTCCGGGCTAACGGGGGGGGGGGGGGCAACACGGGAGCATGAGGGCACGTGCGTGATCGCGCACAGGAGCGCGCAGCAGTGCAACAGCAGCCGCCTGGACGTGACAATCACGTCCAGGTGGCTTAAATGGTTAATATTAGTTAAAAGATTAAAAAAACACTCACGAGCACTGGAGATCATTGAGCATTGTACAAGTGGTGATAGGTGGGTCCCAGGTTACCGCTCACACATGCAGCCTCGTATCCCCGCGTCCTGTGTTTAATTCCCTCAGCCGGTCATATGAGATGTAGCTCCTCCCTACGCGTTTCGTCAGATCATCAGGGGTACACAAAGTATTTATTGCTTTTTATAGATGTGTTCCTGTGCCTTTACTTTACAGATAGTAATATCCAGGCAACATGGCTTCAGTTGAAGAAGCATCACAGATCATAAGACGAGCGAGAAAGAAATTAGTGGAAATATTTGAACATGACGTGGAAGGTTTGTGTGATGAGCTGAACTCCCTCCATCTCCTGTCCTTTAATGACTACATTTATCTCCAGTATGATGAAGATCCCTTTGTAAGAGTGGAATACATGATAAACATAATACTGCAGAGTGGAGAGCCCGCATCTGAGAAGTTCCTAGATCATCTGGAGAACATGGTTCTTCGGTTTCCTGCATTGTCCACATTGCCTCCTTGCCTTGTCCTGGATGGTGAGTAAACTAAGTCTGTTTACGGAAAATATATTATAAAAGAGAGATATCCCAGGTAGTCAGAACACAAAAAAGGGTGTAAAGAGAAGAATGACTAGTCCTCAAAAACAATTGCTGAGTAGTGAAGTAGCAAATATCACATTTTCGGTTTGCGAACATGAACCTGAATTTTCTCCAAAAGTTTGCGAAGTGGCCTTTTGTGTCGGGCTCCATAGACTGTAATGGGCAGGCTTACATTAAAGAGAACCCGAGGTGTGTTTGAAGAATGTGATCTGAATACAGAGGCTGGATCTGCCTATACAGCCCAGCCTCTGTTGCTATCCCAAACCCCACTAAGGTCCCCCTGCACTCTTCAATCCCCCATAAATCACAGCCATGCTGTGAGGCTGTGTTTACATCTGTAGTGTCAGTCTCAGCTGCTCCCCCGCCTCCTGCATAGCTCTGGTCCCTGCCCCCGTCCCTTCCCTCCAATCAGCAGGGAGGGAAGGGATGCAGGCGGGGACTGGAGTTCTGCAGGAGGCGGGGAGAGCAGCAGACTGACACTATAGAGATAAACACAGCCAGCTCTGACAAGCTGTTTGTCAGCAGTGTGGCTGTGATTTATGAGGGATTGTAGAGTGCAGGGGGACCTTAGGGGGGTTTGGGATAGCAACAGAGGCTGGGCTGTATAGGCAGATCCAGCCTCTGTAGGCAGATAATATTCTTCAAACCCACCTCGGGTTCTCTTTAAAACTTTCAAGGCATTTCCGCAGCCACAATTTCTTTAAAAAAAAGGTGTAGAAAGTGTGCTTAAACCTGGACAGTGGCATGGAAAAAGAGGATCAACTGTGAAATAGTCACCAAAAAAATACGTATTTTGTGCAAACGCTTTTTTAATGGTTATTTTTAAAGTTTAATGGCTGCTAACTTTAGTAGTTAATAGCAAAGCCCCTGAACATGGTAGAAACACCAAATTTGCAGCGTATGTTAACGAGGACAGTGGGAACAAGAGGATTTTTTTTCAAACAGACGATGTTAAATTTAAAGGAAAAAAGTCGAAATTTAAACGCGGTAAAATGACAGATAATGTATTAATATGTATATAAATGTATTTTTTTTAATATGTTCAGAGTGTGGAAAATATAAAAAAAATGATGTGGGGTCCCCCTACCGAGGCTCTTTAACCCCTTGTCCCCCATGCAGGCTGAGGATAGCCAGAATCCTCCCCCAGCCACTTGGGGCTTCGCACCCTGAGCTATAACAGCCCACATGGTCCATGGTATTGGGGGGGCTCTGGGGGAGAGGGGCTGCCAAGCCTTCCCCTCCCCCTTGGAACCCTTGTCCAATCCATGGACGAGGGGCTCTTCCCCACCTCTGGTGCACTAGGAGGTGGTGGGGACCGACGACACTTGGGGGGGTGGGGTATGGATATATGGATATGGCTTAATTATAGTTACCAAGGTTTTCTTTTAAGGATATCAGCTAGAAGGGGTGAATATTATAACAACCTAAGAGCCATATCCATAAATATTGGGACATCAACACACTTCTAACATTTTTGGCTCTATACACAACCATAATGGATTTGAAATGAAGCAAACACAATGTGCTTTAACTGTAGACTGTCAGCATAATTTGAGGGTATTTACATCCAAATCGGGTGAACGGTGTAGGAATTACAACAGTTTGCAGCATTTTAATGAAGGGCCCATAAGCAATGAACTTTTTCTCCTGAGATTCTCCTTGACTTGACAATAAAATGCCTTATAAACCCCAGCAAGCAAGAAAATACTCAAAATAATTTTGATAGTACCTTTTCATCTACTTTTGGTACTTTTTCAAATGCATCATGCTGAAAAAATCTATTTAAATACAAAAAAAAAATTATCTTGAGGGAGAAAACTCAGTAGGAGAAGTGAATTGCATATGGCCCAAGGAGTTGAACTTCAGGTTTTGGCCCATGTGTCCATGTGTCCATTAAGTAGCTTGCTACATAACCATGACAATGCTCTCATTTCTAACTAAACTCAGAAGCTTGATCACTGTTAAAGGGACTCCGAGCAGTGCAGAAACTATGGAAAGATGTATCTTATTTTAAAGCTCTCTTTCTCCACTTTCCAATGATATATAAACCGCCGCCCTACGCCTTTTAGTTTTCGCTATTTTCACGATCAAATTTGCAGCGGCCACGACTTCGATCGCGAAAATAGAGAAAAGGTGTCGTCAGAAAGAGGAGAAAGAGATCTTTAAAATGATATCCATCTTTCCATAGTTACATTGTATTACACAGGGCGACTTTTTCCTAAAGTCTGCAGATGAATGGAGCTGCTGACTTTGAGAAAAAGTCTCCCTGTGTAATACAATATAACTATGGAAAGATGGATATCATTTTAAAGCTCTCTTTCTCCTCTTTCTGATGACACCTAAATCGTAACCCTATGCCTTTTAGTTTTCTCTATTTTCGCGATCGAATTCGCGGCCGCGGCAATTTCGATCGCGAAAATAGAGAAAACTAAAAGGCGTAGGGTGACGATTTAGGTGTCATCAGAAAGAGGAGAAAGAGAGCTTTAAAATGATATGCATCTTTCCATAGTTTCTGCACTTTAATTTGTGTGTGTTGGGGGAGAGAGGGTAAAGATTCCAGCACCTGTGATCAATTTAAAAATGTAAATCATGGGTGAGGAGCAACTAAACTATTATTTTTACATATGTTTTTTTTCCGGAATATAAGATGCTCTGGACTATAAGACATACCTAGGTTTAGAAGACAAAAACAGGAAATAAAATATATACTAAACCTGGTGTGTCTATAGTGCAGGGGCGTCTTGTAGACATTTTCCCCCCAAGCTGTCTCTGTCTAAGCTACACTGCCCAGTGCCCAGCTACACTAACCCCTGCTGCTTCCCTAGCTAGACTAAGTACCCTACACTAACATTGTGCTACATTACACTACATTACACTAACCCCTGATGCCCCCACCAGTATCTATACTACACAGTACACTAACCCTTGCTTTCCCCACCAGTAACACTACACTACATTAAACTAACCACCGCTTCCCCACCAGTATCACTACACTACACAGCATTAAACTAACCCCTGCTTCCCCCACCAGTATCACTACACTACACTGACAGCCCCTGTCTTGAATGTCCACAGAATCTGTTTATTGGCTTTTGTATAATGATAACATATATAGTACACAGAAAAAAAACAACAACAACTCAACACAGATCCTGTCCATAATGCATCCAATCATCCCCTCTTCCACCTGGTCCACTTTCACTCTCAAGACCCAACTCCATATCATGACTTACATCAATTGACTACTCAGGTAGAGGGAAGCATTATACCACTTTCTTCAAGATATGTAAACTAGGGGTTCCACAATTTATCAAAGTTCTTTTTTCAGTTCCAAATAAGCTTTCCAAATAAGCTTTGTACATTTGTAAGGTGTCATTAACAGACTTCATCTAGGTTGCTACAGTAGGTGGCTGTGAATCAATCCACTGTAAAATGAATGTTTTCCTTGCATAGAAACATAATATATATCCACAGAAGTATTTTATAAGTGGTAGAAAGAATGTCACCAACAGTTCTTAACAGATTGGTCTTAAGGTGGCCATTAAGAGTACAATCCCATGGCTGATTAATCATTTTTAGTAATCAATCAGAAATGATCTGCTATGCCCATTAACTGACAAATTCGAGCAACCGAGTTTAATCAGATTAATGGAATTGATCCATTTTTTGGATTGATCCCATCGATCTAATTGGATTGGTTAGCGGGAATTCAGCAATTAATGGGTACAACAGATTGGCCTCAATTCACTAAGCAGTTTAGACTAGTCTTCTGATGGTTTGGTCAGTTGCATCAAAGGGGAATTCACTATTACCAAATGTTTTAGACCTGATTTTAAACCTGGTCTAAACCATTTGGTAATTAGGTGGGTAAAGCAGGGGAAATATTCAAAAGATGCAATTCACAAATGAGTAGCTATGACTGACATCCTTCTCCTTTGAGGAGCTCTACTGTGGATACAATTAAACTCCTGCATAATTCATTCAAAGGTTCCATCCTCACGTCTAAAATACCTCACAGAATTCCTTTACCTACAGAAATCAGCTTGTCTAATCTCTGTCAGAAAAAGTGGGCGTGGTTACTCCTTGTTTGCCTTTGTGAATTGTGTAATTACTGAATGTTAGACCAGGTCTAAAAACAAGTCTAAAACATTACACCAAACCTTCAGTAGACTAAAAACAATCTGTAGACTAGTCTAAACTGCTTAGTGAATTGAGGCCAGTGTTTCCAATGGATTACTGATTGTTCAGATTGTACCATTAATTACCCCCTTTAAGGGATAAGTCAATTGATCAGTGAAATGCCTTGCTCAGAACCTCACCCAACTGAGTCCAATAACGGTTCCATTTGTGACATGTCCAAAAATGGAATATAGTTACCCACAATAGCTGGACAACTTACTCTAAGGGAGGTATAGCAGACCCTGAATATAAAGTTTAACAATAACAGCCTATCTTTAGCTGGAATCAGTATTTCTCTGGTATCTTACAATTTGGTAGAACATCCTTCCTCCTCCAAATTAGGGATATCAAACTTCCATGAGTTATAGGTTTTGTTGACTTGGTCAGTAAATACTGTATATCCATCAGAGTAGTATAAATCTGGGAAAGGATGCTACTCACTGACTCTTGTATGAGAAGGGCTTCTAGAGGGTTTTATTCATAATCATATTTGAGAGTTTCGCAATCACTTTAGAAATATGACACCATAATCTTCACTGCAAACTCCTCAAAATTGTTAAAACTCATAAGTTATTTCCAAATTCCTAATTTTAACTTGGAAAAGCTGCAATCTGAGTAGAAACTTAAAGGGACCCTGAAGCTACAAAAAGTGCCCCTAGCCCTAGGTGGTACTCACCTTGGGAGGGGGAAGACTCTGGATCCTAAAAAGGCTTCCCTCGTCCTCCTCAGCCCATTCCAGCACTGGGACTCCCAAAAGAGAGCTTGTTGATACAAGCACAGTACCATGGACCTGCTTTGGCTTTCTTAGGAAAAAAAAAGTCTTGTCTGCAACTGTGACGTAGAACCGACCCAATTGGGCTTGGCTATTTTCACTGGAACCCGAGCGGGACAGTGCTAGTGCGCATGGACAGTAAAGCCACTCTTCGAGGATGAGGGAAGCCTCTTTAAAGGGAACCTGAACTGATGTTAAAATTTCTGTACTTTCTGTATTTCTGAACTTACCTGGAGTTCGTGAGGTCCCTTGACATTCTCTGGGTCCTCTCCATTCTCCCGCTGGCAGCTCTGATACCTGTGCTGGAGTCATACATGACTGTGGATGCATGGCCCATCCACGTGCCCCTCCTTGATTGCGCTCCCATTGCCAGGAGGATTCTGTGCATGCGTGGTTCATTCATTTGAGAACCATGTATGCACAGTACTCGAGACAGGCGCATTGATGGGCCACGCATGCTCACACGTGCACAACATCTCATCTCTACTTTGTATTATATGCTTTGTGTATTAATAGTAATTTTATATATGAATATATCTTTATTTTCTGTTCATAGATAAAGAAAAGAATTTTCAAGAACTTTTAGAACAGATGGACATGAAAAATCATTTGGCTTCAAAAGTGACCTTGAGTGACCTCCTATGTATCGGGTCAGAAAACATGAAAGATGTGGAGCTTAACAATTTCAAAGATATTCCTTGGCACTTCTTGAGAAACTTAATGGCTTTGAACAGGACTGCACTAAATACTCAACTCACGAAACCTCCCATTACTCAAGAATCAAATGTTGATGATATTCTTGCAATGTTCAAACCTGAACAAGACACACCAACTGCCTTTCACCCCCTGGATGTCCTGTGTGTCCTCCTGCATTGTTCAGACAGTTTCCTACAGCAAGAGATTGTAACAAAAATGGCCATGTGTCAGTTTGCTATCCCTCTGCTGCTGCCTGCTGGAGACAGGTCAAAATGCACCTTCATGCTGTGGGCAATGAGGGACATTGTGAAGAAGTGGAGACCTCAGTCATTAGTGGACAGTAAAGGATTCAGAGAAGATAATGTGGTAAATATTCCCATGCCAATCTTCTCGTTTGTCAGATTAGGGAAAACTAAATTATCCAAATCTAAAATCCTGAACCAGATTCTTAATCCAGCTCAGCAATACCACAACTTCTTTATTCATCATGACATGGAGGGAGGAAACATCAGTAGGAAAATATCTGACGGACTTGTAGAAATTTCCTGGTATTTTCCCTCTGGTAGTTCTGATGTTTTCCCAGAACCCATCACAGTGGCCAACCTACGTGGAGACCTGGAGACCAACTGGGAGCAGTTCATGTTTCTGACTCGAGTATCATCAGCCGTGTTTATATTTCTTGACAGCATTTCTGAGAAGGAATTCACAATGCTATCAACTTGCAGTAACACTGATACCCAGTTTTATTTCATAGTTACTCTAGAACCAGGCAAAAACATTAACACAGAGACACAGACCTTTCTAAAGCAGCTAGTGGAAACACTGACAATTGATATAAAACACATCGTGATCAAAGGAACATTGAATGATGCTGAATTTGTGAAACGGTTACAGGACATCCTCAAATGTTTTATAAGCAAAAAATCTCAACAATCATCATTGCAAATGGCGAAAAATCAAACACATGGGCTCCCGATTGATGTAGATGAGAACTTCCCCGAATGCCAGAAAGCAAGAGCATGTGCTTGTAACATTACCGCCGCAATAACTGACGTGGAAGAATATAAGAAAGGAGTGATGAAACTGCAGGGGGACCTATGGAAGCAACTAGCTAAAGTAGAAAAAGAACTCTGTAGAATGACAAAACAAGGAGACAAAGATGCACAGCAATATCAGGATGAGTTGAAGCGACAGCGTATTTCATTACATAAGGCACAGCACGAACATGAATTGCCAGAGGCTATAATGTTGTTTATTAATGGTATCACTCATTTGTCACCAGTGGAGAAGCAATATTTTCTTAAATGGATGAAACTAGAACTTGATGTCACTGCTAGGAAGAATCTTTCTGATTTACAAATTAAATATAAAGAGAAATATAAAAGCAGTTCAAATAATCCTGGGGAACTCAAGGAGGTAGACCAAAAAATCTCTGACAGCTCTTTGGGAATTGAACATTTTCTACGAGAATTGGGACAGTTTTACGAGGCTGAATGTTCTATGGTTAAAGAAAACATTATCACATCAGAGAGAGCACAGTTTATAGAACTTCCAGGGATTGCTGCTGACCTTCTACTGGATGGGTTTCCTCTTGAGCTAATTGATGGAGATGCCTCCAACATTCCTCTCAAATGGATAACCGATGTTCTCACTCAGCTGAACATGAAGACTGGATGTGTTCTCACTCAGCTGAACATGAAGGCTGGATGTGGAGGTATAACAGGAAGCAAAATTAGAGTAATAACGGTGCTGGGAGTGCAGAGTACAGGGAAATCCACCCTTCTGAACACCATGTTTGGTTTACAGTTCCCAGTGGCCAGTGGAAGATGCACAAGAGGTGCTTTTATGACTCTTCTTAAAGTGAAACATAATTTACAAGAGGAGATGGGCTGTGAGTTCGTTCTGGTGATTGACACAGAGGGGTTGAAAGCTCCTGAGTTGGCTTCCTTGGAAGACAGTTATGAACATGACAATGAGTTGGCTACATTGGTGGTTGGGCTGAGTGACATCACCATAGTCAATATTTCAATGGAAAACACAACAGAAATGAAGGATATCCTACAGATTGTGGTCCATGCTTTTCTTCGGATGAAAGAAATAGGGAAGAGGCCAAACTGCCAGTTTGTACATCAGAATGTGAGCGATGTTTCTGCTCATGAAAAGAACATGAGAGACAGGAAGAAGCTTCTGGAACAGCTGGATGAAATGACCAAAGTGGCTGCAGAAATGGAGAAGAAAGGTGGAGTCATATCCTTTAATGACATTATGGATTATGATCTGGAGAAACACAGTTGGTACATTCCTGGCCTATGGCAGGGAGTCCCACCAATGGCACCAGTAAGCTCTGGTTACAGTGAAAGTGTCCATAAGCTAAAACAGTATTTATTTGAATTTCTGAAAACAAAGAGCAATCCAGGCACGATTGTTGACTTTATCAAATGGATAGAAAGCTTGTGGAGAGCCGTGAAACATGAAAAATTCATTTTTAGCTTTCGAAACAGTCTTGTAGCTGATGCTTACAATAAGCTATCAATGCAGTTTTCTTTGTGGGAATGGGAATTCTCCAAAAAAGTCTACAACTATGTTATTAGCACAGAAACTAACATCAAGAATCAGCCAGTAGAGAGTCTGGATACAGAAACTACTGAACAATACACCATAGGCGTTCAACGGCTGATGTCTGAGGAGGAAAAAAAAATGTTGGATTTGTTAGAAAAATATTATGACAGCAAGTCTGATAATGTTCATCTTGTAGAAAAATATAGAGAAGATTTCAGAAGGAGCATACACTTCTTAAGAAAAGAACTTGAGAGAAACGCACTATACAAATGTAGCAAAGCAATTTCCATCCAGAGAGGGAAGATGGAGATCAAAAGCATCCAGAATCAATATCAAGAGCTGATAGAGGGAAAGATTAGCGATCTTCTGAAAACAAGAAAGAAGAGATCTAAACTGAATGTCAAGAAATTACAGGAGGAATTTGAAGCCATGTGGGAGAAGACACTACAAAATTTTAAGATAAAGAAGCTTGATAGACGAGATATCAATCAAGCAATTTTACAACAACTGAGTAATGATCTGACCAGTAGGGGACCTAATGTACATGAAACATTTATGGATGTACGCAATCTAGGGAGCCATGCACAATTAGCTTTTAAGATGCATGAAAAGTATATTGATGGCAGTTGGTGGAAGCGTTTCTTCGGCAGTCTAGGAATGCGTAATGAAGCATTTCTATCAGTAGAAAGTCTTGCTGTTTCACTGATAAATGAATGTGATAAGTATATTAAAGAAAAAGTTGATTCTGGAGAGGATTATGATAATAACTTCTGCCAAGAACTTCTGTTTTCGATCAATAGGAGACTTGAAAGTGCCACCAAGCATCACATTTCAAGAGAATTTGAGCTTGATATTAAACTTATCATTCTTGGAAAGGCGACACAAATGTTCCAGAAAATGCATGATGCTTTCATCAAAAATAATGATCCAACAGCTTGTTTGGAAAGACTAAAACCTCAATATTTAGCAATATTTCTCAACATATTTCAAGAGAAAGATGAAAGTCGGAACAGAGCCAGACAATTCTGTCAACAATGTCTCACACCAGCAATTACCGATTATGTCTTCAAACATCTTGGGGAGAAGATTGTGGATGACATTTTAAATGGTTCTGAGAGTATCCTATTCAGTAGTCGCAGCTTTTTCCAGTGTCACATACTTGAACATTTACTGGAGAAAATGTCATTCCAAGACTATGTAAAATATATTGGTTCACATAGAACATTTTCAGAAACATGGATACTAGGCTACATCTCTAAAAAGTATGACGGTTCAGCATCTTTCGAAAAATTATGGAAGGATATTTTCTCCTCCATAAAAAAAGAAATTGAAGCTGTACTTAAAGATAAAACCTGTTTAAAAAGTCCTGATATATCATTATTTTTAGAAAAAATCTGTGAAATGTTGCAAACAAAATTAGTGATTTCCCAGAATGAAATGAAAGTGATCACTTTCCAAAACACGGCTGCAGTTGAGCAGTTTTCATCTGACATTCAGCACTCCCTTACACAGGTTGAACAACAAATACTAACAAATATGAGATCTTTAAAAATTGACTCCTTTCTTTCTAAAGTGACACTGAAGCCTCAGGATGAGCTGCTCAGGAAGGTTGTCGGATGTGGGAAGCAGTGTCCATTCTGCAAAGTTCCTTGTGAAGCTGGAGGTGGTGACCACAAAGAGCACTTTTCATCAATCCATAGATCCCAGGGATTGGGAAGATGTAGATGGGAAGGTGACGGAACTTTGACTGTGGATATATGTTCCACTCTTGTTGTTTCCAACAGCAGTTTCAAAAACTCACATACTAAAGGAAACTGGCACCCTCACAAAGACTATCGCACATATTATCCAGACTGGGCTATTCAGCCCGACCCCAGCATCGAGTCCTCCGACTACTGGAAATACATATTTGTACAGTTCAATCAACAGTTTGCACAAGAATATAATGCAAAACCAGCTAAACTTTCAGAAGAATGGAAAAAGATCACCAAAGATCAAGCTCGAGACAGCTTAAAGAAAGTGTTCAACATGAACTAGAACTGTTAGAAATTTTCTTTGTAAGATAAACCAGCATTTGATGAAAGTAGGGAAAAATCATCTTTATTTTCTCTATACTAAAGCTGGTCCTTCAAAATGATGTGATCTGTAGGCCCATCAGAATATATTCTAGATACTGTATATACTCATGTATAAGCTGACTCGTGTATAAGCCAACTGCACTAAACATTTACCTAGAAACCAGTAAAAAATAATTGACTCGCGTATCAGCTGATGGTAGGAAACGCAGACCTCTGTGTGTCCCCCCACCCATGTGCAGAGTACTGTTGGCAGATTTTGGTAGAAGATTTTGATGGATGTTGCATATTTTGATGGATGTGCCACCCCCACCAGTACAGAGAATGTGAATCTGTTGTACTGGTCAGTTGTTTGTAGGAGTCGATTTGACATAAAGTGGTGCAAATAGTCCTGAGGGAGGTCTATCCTTTAAGAAACTGTCTGGACAACAATAATAAGCTGAGGACACTGCTTAAGTGCTTCTGATTAGGGCCCGGTGAAACCCATTAATCTACAGCAGCATGGGATAGTGTAATTAAAAACATTATGCAATTGATTGAACATGTGTTTATGCAGACCTTTGTGTCCTTCCCCCACCCCGAGCAGAATGTAAAGGCAGACCTGTGTCCCCTTAGTGTCCCAGCATATTTACAGCACTGTGTGGGTCTTTTGATTCTGACCCCCGCCTCCATCCCCACCCCGAGCATTCCTCTGTAGCCAAGTCAGTCACAGTAGCATTGCAAAGACACCCTCTAGTGGTGTCATAGAAATGCGAAATTGACTGAATTGGCTACAGAATAATCCTTGTGGTGCGGATGGCGGCAGGGATTGGAATCAAAAGACCACACAGTGCTGTAAATATGATGGGATACTCGCAGGAAAAACTAGTTTAAATCACAGGCCAGACACAGACAGCTTGCTGTACATGGTGGGGAGGGGGGGCTTACAGTAAATCCAGCCCATTCCTGCACACGGCGGTGGTAGACAAAACCATCACCGCTCAGCTCCGTTAACCATATTGCGCTGGAGGGTGCACTTGGGGGCTTACTATTTCTTCATGACTCATGTTTAAGCCAAAACCTCCACTTTTGAACCACTGTTTTGGGCTAAAAAACTCAGCTTATACACAAATATATACAGTACTTTTTATGTTCAAAAAGTCTCTTTTATGATAATCCCCACTGCCAACAATTATTATTCATGATCAATAGACAACTTGAAAGTTCCACCTATCTTTACAGTTAAAGAGAATTTGAGCTTGATGTTAAACTAATCATTCTTGGAAAGGTGACTAACATGAACCAGAAGATGCATGATGCTTTCATCAAAAACAATGATCCAACAGCTTGTTTTTTACAGAGTACTTAGCAAGCTCACGGTGAACCAGAACTCCTAGGAGTGTGTAAGGGGCTACAATGGACCAAAAAGCTCTCTTACTACAATGCTATGGAAAACATATGTTTGCCTTCTTAAAACAGAAAGTATTTGTAATTATTCAGGTTGGAGTGGGCTCCGAGATGTCTCCCAGTGCATCACTGCTGAAACAGCTTGTTTGGAAATATTAAAACCTCAGTATTTAGCATTATTTCTTAATGTATTTACAAAGAAAGATAATCGTTGGAACAGAGTCAGACAATTCTGTGAACAATTTCTCACACCTGCAGTTACGGATTATATCTTCAGACAATCTTCTCTGACTGTAATACTGGGACTGGAATCTCTTCAGAATGATAGAAAGCAGGAATATACCTTCAAATATTTGTAAATAACTCATCAGCTGCAGCTCTGTATGTTCCTGCATGTCTCTCTCTTTGCCTCCCAGTCTAAAGTAAACAGTTTACACCCAGGAACAGCCCATTCTGAATGGGGGGGGGGGGGGGTAGTCGGGCATCCAAGAACAGGAAAAAGTACAGGTTCTTCTCTTCAGATCCTTTTCTGTAGCTAATGAATGCCTCAGCTGTTCTCACATGACCTGTGAAAAAGCAGTGTGTGGGCAGTGCTGAAACAAACAGTAAATCATTCCTCTGTGAATAGTGACAGAGAAGTGGAACCTATCTACATGGTACAGCTCTAGTCCTGATGCTGACACAAACTATTACAAACAAAGCATTTTTTTCACACAGGCTGTGATGAGAGACCTCTGAAAAGCTTTCTAGTATTGCTGGCTAAAAGCTCTACAGGTATGTTGGGTTTTCAGAAGGACAATTTCTTTGATAGTTCCTCTAGAATTAGAATTTAGAATTTATTCTAAATACTTTTTCATTGTTCAAAAAATATACCTACTACCAAGAACCTACTACCATGATCAATAAACAACTTGAAAGTGCCACCAAATTTTGCATTTCAAGAGAATTTGTGCTTAGTATTAAACTTCGTTCTTGGTAAGGCGGCTCAAATGGTCCAGAAGATGCATGGTGCTTTCATCAAACATAATGATCCAACAGCTTATTTGGAAAGACTATATAACATTAATATTTAGACATATTTCATAATAGATTTCAAAAGTGAGATAAAAAACACAAATCACAATTCTGGGAATAATTTCACACCAGTAATTATCTATTAGACTATTATCAATAAAATGGAAAAAGATCACCAAAGATCAAGCTCATGACAGCATATAGAAAATGTTCAGCACAAACTAGAATTGCTCTTTATATCATAAACCAAAGTTTGTAACATACAGCAGGGAAAAAGTAAACTAAAGAAAAATAAATCTGGCTCTTTAAAATGATGTAATTTTTCAGTCCTTTAGAGCCTACTCTATTGACTCGTTTAAAGTTCACACAGTCTCAAACAGCCAATGTGAGTCCCTACACCATTGTGCCTTAGCAGCTTATTTCATTCTCAGATGGTGGCTGCCATTTTCCAACTCAACTGAACTGTCAGATTCCTTGTTCTGAACACAATGAAACCCTGTCTTCTATATTCTTTTTAGTTAACTATAATGTTTAAATATGCTTTGCAAAAGATATGTATACATTTTAAGATTTTGTGTTAGTTAAATGCTAGGGAGTTATTCCTTGAACATGTGTAAATAGTTAAATATTTCGAATATATTTGAAATGAAAATTAGAAGGAGAAGCTGGAAAATCAATTATTTTATTAAAAGGTTGTGTTCTCGCCAGATATACTGTAGAAAATATTCTCACCAGATATTTTCCCCACCAGAGCTAGAGGTGTTTTGTTATGTCTTGTAAGATTAAGTCACACATCATTGACTGGCAGCATATTATGAGAAATCAGTACAGAGTTTAATAGAGGATAGTACAACTGCAACAAACACTTTGTATCCACCGCAGGAGATTTGGGCGCAGTTGGTGCCACCCTAGACTGTAATAGGAATTACAGCGATAGCGGCGCTCAGTGAGTAACTTCGGTGCCGTCAGAAGACGGAGCTGAAGTTACTTATAAAACACTGTAATATGGCCACCAGCAATAGCTGGAAGCCAAATTACATAATTCTCACCACCCACGTAAACCTTGAGGGGAAATAGTAATTAACGCAGATGGGACTTGTGCAGGACCAGGATAAGCCTTATATCAGCTGTATCCTGCACCCATGTCTCCTGGCAGTGATTTCATACGTACTCCAACTGCACCACCTGTCATTTTTAAATCACATGCTCTTATTTTGTTGGTAAAATATATGCAGTAAATTCTAATATAAAAACTATTAAATAATGCATTAGAAAATGGTTCTAAATTATTGAATTCATTTTCGGCATATTATACAGTATTTAGTTATATAGGCATAGCTATAATGCTTAAATAAGTATTAAATTGCTGTAAAGTTGAAGATTGTTGATACCGGTGACATATTAGAATGAGACAGGCATATCTTAAGCCAATTAAAAAAACAGTTAATATCATAAGCAAGTGAAGTGTGGTCCAGTGTTAGCTGAGGAGCAGAAATGCAGACATCAATCCAACAAACGTTGATTCCGGTGATGCCTTTAATGACTAAATGTACGTGGTTTATTGCAAGCTTTCCAAACGTTACGTTTCTTCTTCAGGCATTATACAGATTGTACCGTTCTGATTCCGTTCTGTATAATGCCTGAAGAAGAGAAGAAACTCAAGGTTTGGAAAGCTTACAATAAACCATGTACAGTTAGACCCAGTCCACACTAGCTCCGGAAACGTATCCGTGGCTGCGTTTTTCAAACCTGATGAAAAACGGAGTCCCGGATACTAATGTTCAAAATAGCAGCCAGCCTCACCCAAGTAAAAAACGGATCCGTCTGCGTTTGCGGGGATCCGTTTTCAAAACCTGAACGGAAGGTCCGGATCTGCTGCATTTTCACGCAACGGATCAGGACCACGGATACACGCAGGGGTAGTGAAAAGCAATGAGAAAACGCATCTCCAGCTCCACAGGCAAAAAACTGATGTGAAAACGGATAGCCTGAGCTTTATGATTGGCCCAAAAAAATCCTCCCACTCCTGGAGACGTTTTCTGTCAGGGAAAAACTGAACGGAAACTGATGCAAAACTGATGCACTTTCATCAGTTTGCAGTACGGTGGGTACTTCCCCTAATCTTCCCCTGATCCGGACTGCAGTGTCCGTCCTGCAACTGTGTCTAGTGTGGACCTAGCCTAAGTCATTAAAAGTATCACCAGAATCAACGTTTGTCGGTTTGATGTCTGCATTATTATCATAAACAACTCATTATGTAACTTAGATTGAGTGAAATGTTTTTATAATCGAGAAGTCATAATATCAGCATATGTTATTATATTACGTGTGACTTCCGATCGCCGCCGCTCGCCACCGATCCGCCGCTACCTGCCGTGCCGCGCAGCCCCCTGACCCCTTGCGCAGCCTGGCCAATCAGTGCCAGGCAGCGCTGAGGGGTGGATCGGGACTCCCGCTGACGAGAGGGAGTCCCCATGGCGACGGGGGAAGCCTAGCAGGAGATCCCGTTCAGAACGGGATCTCCTGCTTGCGCTAGTCGCCGGAGGCGATTGGAGGGGGTCGGGGGATGCCGCTGCACAGCGGCTATCATGTAGCTAGCGCTAGGCTAGCTGCATGATTAAAAAAATAAATAAATAAAAAATAAATTTTCTTGGGCGATGCAATTGTATCGCCCAGAGGGTTAAGATGTCAAGACACAATGGGCCATATGCAATTCACTTTTTCTCCTGAGTTTTCTCCTAGGAGCTATTTATTGAATTGTCAATAAAATGCCTTTTAAACCACCAGCAAGCAAACAAATAATCAAAATAATTTTGATAGTACTTTTTCACCTAGTTTTTGATACCTTTTCAATTGAAAAGTGCTGAATAGTAATTTTAGAATAGAAAAGTAGTTCAGAGAAAAAGTTAATTGCATATGGCCCAATGGCCCTTTTTAAATTCAGTTTTCTCCTAGGAGATCATTTTTCATCTTATGTTTAAAAACCACTTTTCAGTATTCTGCAACTGAAAACGTACAAAAAAGTAGGTCAAAAATTACTGTCAAAATGTTTTCTGTTTTCTTAATTACTGGGGCATTCAAATCATTTTATTGTTAAAACGTGAAAATATCATCTAGGAGAAAAAGTGAATTGCCGCACAGAAAATTCCAAGAAATAGAGAATAAGTGATTGGGAAACAAACCTTCAAATCGTCCGTTAAAAAAAAAATGGCATAAAAAGAGCAACTGCCTTGAGGTGAGACCTTCTACATAATTAAAGAGAGGTTTGCCTTTTTTATATTATACTCTGGTAATTTTTAGCATTCTTAGCATCAAGTATCTAGCTTTGCCTTTTAAGCATTGAACAATAGCATTTTTTATTAGCATTATTTTAGAAAATGTACTCTCAGCAACTGCTAGAAATAATCAGAAATATTTCCAGTTAACCAATTCTTGATCTACAATTTAACATCTGCAAGAAAAAGTTATTTCATGGAATTGTGAACTTTGAACATCTTGAAGATTCATATTTTTCTGCTGTAAATATATTGCTTATTAAAAATACACTTTTATTTAAAAATCCAAAATCGAGTGCTTTAAGATCATTTTATGGAGAAAGCATCTTCTATAATATTCAGTGGTGTAGTGGAAAGGGACTCCACTATACCCTATGTTTTGATCACACTTTAGAGGTCAGTCCTTCATTCACACTAAGCGTGTTTTTGCCCTTTTCCACGCTTGTGCAATGGAGCTTCTATGCAGTCGGCAAGGCAGTGCCTGTACCATTTTTGAGGTGATTCCGGAAGGTATAGGAAGAACGTTCACAAAATTGCTTTGTGGGGCGACTGCGTTCACGCTTTAAACAATAAATACATTGTATTTATTCTTTTCTGGGTCAAAGAGTTCACTTCCTGACTTGCGTCAGGGAGTGAATGAAAAAACCGCCCGCGAAAAGCACTTTAAAAAAAACGCAGCGCACAGTGGAGTGCTGGAAGGGAAGGAAATAGTGCACAAAAATGCAAACCGCTCGTGTTTTCATTTTTAGATGTGAATGAGGCCTCACTGAGTTAGTGATCCCACAAAGGTAGATACCACTATATTTTCTAACAGAGCCAGTTAAACTTACCAGTTAGAGATGTCACCACCTCCAAGGTTGTCTTTATTATTAATGACTAACTGATGACGCGGCATTGCCCGAGTATGTATTTGGCTGCTGTTGGATCTGCCCAGTTTTTATAACCCTAACACGCAAACACTCAATGATCAAGTTTTGTGAGCTTTGGGGTCCTTGGCGTCAATAATTTGTATTTTCTCATTGAAATGAAACAATTCAGATTGGCGGTTTGTGGCTCCACCCCATTTTGAACCACAGTCACCCAATGAACAACTGTACCAGGTTTGAGGCTTGTGCCATTAACAGTGCAAGAATGGCAGCAATTTAAATATTCCCCTTGAAAATCAACAGGTCAATTTTGATTGTGTAAAGAAGAAAGCAGAACCCAGCTGCAAGCCAAAGCACTCAATGAGTCATGTGGTAGGAAAATACAAAATCATTTATTAATACAAATGCTCCTAGTGTATCATAAAAACAAGATAATCAATACAGTAAAAATAGGCATGATGGTTAAGAATGGACGGTCTGTAAGCCTGCTCAGATTGTAGCTAATATCAGCCTGGATAATACACTGTTCCTTCAACAACTATGTGGGTAATCCCAATTCTGGATTCAGTATCCACTATAAAGAGAACATGACTCCATATCACAAATGGTTCCAGATAGGCATTAGTTCCAGGAATATGAAAAAGCTGCTTCCATATGAAAACATGTCACAATGGCTGACTCTGGTGCAGACCAGATACTTTCCGCTGCCAGTAGTAACCAGAGATCAAGGTAGGGGACTTCAAATGTCCAATCGCAACATCCAGATCCCAATATTATGAAATGCATGAGTAGAAAGCCATTTTGAACATGAAGCAGCAAGATCCAGCAAAGCGGATAAACCAGCAGTATAGCTACCAATTCTGTAGTGATGTAGATCTCCGTTTGTCCGCATAACCACGGAAAGAATCCATGCGGTGTAAGGAAAGCGGAATTGACCAAAGTGTAAGTTGAGAAGGAGCCAGGCTGTATAGCTTAACGGCTGTAGCAGGTTAAAGTCAACCGGTTTCGCCGGTAATCCGGCTCTTCAGGACTCCAGGCCGCATAGGTAATGCCTAGCATGGTTGCAGACGTGCACCACACCATAAATGGCGTTATTCCCGGAAGTGCGTCGGCCGCGCGTCATGAGAGGCGCGGCTTCTGCGTTCCAGGCAGCCCGGGCTGGTCAGAAATCCCCCGGAGCGCGCATGCCCAATGCACGCATCCGGGTATCTAACCGAGCGTGCGCAGACAACAAAGTGTAGGCAATCCACTGGGTGAGCGGCCTCGCCACCCAGTGGAGCCAAATTGTCTGCACACAGGTGACAGTATCCGCCCCAGGGCGGAACTCCACCGCGTCCACTCACCACTAACAATTAGATGGGGAAAAAAGGGAGAAGTAAAGATAAGATGATAAAAGAAGATAGTGACAAGGAGATGGGTTGAAAAAGAATAGGATGAGCAGGAGGAAAATAAGAGAAAGAATTAAAATATTAGTGTGTGATAGGCACATAGTGGCCCCACCTCAAGAGGAACAGCACCACCGGGCTAAAGGGGAACTCTGCAAAGATGAAAATTAATTATATTCATTAAATTCATGTGCAAGAAAAACCCAAATATAAGTAAATAGCAATACATTATTAAGTATCTCAAAGATAACTACATTTTGCAAAGCATTATCCATATATTTAAAGAAGAATTTTTTAAAAAAAATATATTGGTTCTTCCAACATGCACTAAGTGCATGTAAGGAAGAGGGGGGAGTCCCCGTAAGGGGAAGGGGTGTGTGTCTTCTGTCCCGGACGGGGGTAGTCAGCCACCCGCCCAACAATCCCCCAAGGGGGGAGGGGCGACAGCAAAGGCGCAGACGGGGTCAAACAACAGCCATATCCCAAGGGGAAACAGGTCAATAGGAGGATGCACCACAGTACCTCCTAATAAAAGACACATACACATGAAGGATATAGAAAAACCCCCACATGTGCATGTGTGACACAAAGAGGAAAAATGTGTCTATTATAGGAAAGGGGAGTATTTCAGTTCATCAATAAGATCCGGGGGAGTCGTGGCTTTCAGATCATATATCCAGCGACATTCGCGCTGTAATACTAGTTTCTCAAAATCTCCACCTCTCAAGGGTTGATGTACGCAATCGACTGCACTAAACATGATGCGATTAGATGGATTAGACTTACATGCAATTACATGTCTAGCCACAGGGGAACGTAAATTATGTCCCACAATATCCTGCGTGTGTTCGTAGATCCGTCGACGAAAGTTGCGTGTTGTCATGCCTATATAGAAGGCGTCACATGTGCATTTAAGCACATATATGACACCCTCCGTTGAGCAGTTTATAAAATGCTTAACATGTACAGTTCTCTTAACATGTGGGAAGATATTAGATCAACCCACTATTATAAAAGGGCATTGGTTGCATGATCCGCATCGAAACACTCCCCTTTCCCTGCACGGGTCAGCACGAGTGCCTCCCGTGTAGTGGCTCCTAACTAGTCTGTTAGCAATGGTGGGGGCTCTGCGAAAAATAACATTAGGTCTATCTGTCACACATTGTCTAATTTTGACATCATCTGTCAACAGGTGCCAATGTCTCGAGAGGATTCTCTGAAATTGTTCCTGTTGTTTGTTATAGGTTGTAATAATCAGTACAGTTTCCATGAAGGAATTTGTTCTCTTTCGGTATCCCAGAAGGGCACCACGATCTGAATTAAGGGCCCTACGATAGGCCTTGTCAATATTTGACCTAGAGTAACCTCTGGCCTCAAATCTATGTTTTAGTTCTACAGCTTCAGTCTTAAAAGTTTCAAGTGAGGAGCAGTTCCGTCTGGCCCTCAAAAATTGGCCAGTCGGGATGCTCCTGACCAAATGCTGAGGATGAAAGCTAGTAGCATGCAAGACGGTATTGGACGATGTAGGTTTTCTAAAGAGTCTAGTGCTCAGATCACCCCTCTCCCCTATCTCTATCCAGAGATCAAGGAAAGGGAGAGACCTGGCATTGTACTCGCATGTTAGCTTAAGATTAAGAGAATTTGAATTGAGTTTTTCAACAAACTCCAATAATAATGACTCACCTCCCGTCCACAGGAGTAAAATGTCGTCAATGTACCTGTGCCACGCCTCCACGTGGCACAGGTACTCGACCAAATCATCGTTAGAAAAAATCTCTGCCTCCCACGCCCCCAGGTACAGATTGGCATACGACGGGGCACAAGTTGTCCCCATCGCAGTGCCCTGCACCTGGAGGTAGTGGGAGGAACCGAATACAAAATGGTTATGTGTCAGAAGAAATTCCAACAGCTCCAATAGAAAAATTGAGTGATCGGTTTCCACACAGGGCAAAGTATCCAAATACTTAGCCACTGCTCGGATTCCTCCTTTATGTGGTATACTTGAGTATAAGGCCTCTACGTCCAGCGCCACCAAGAGGGTACCCGGGCGCACATGAAGGCCATCAAGGATGCGCAGCACATGCATGGTATCCTGTACAAAAGAAGGTAAAGATTGCACATGCTTCTTTAAGTGATAATCAATGTATTTACTAACATTTTCAGTTAGTGACCCACAGGCCGATATTATTGGCCTGCCTGGGGGATTAATCATGGATTTGTGAATTTTTGGTAATGCGTAAAATGTTGGTATCTGTGGGTGAGGTATCTTCAAATAAGATGACACCTCCTTTGATATGATACCATTGCTGGCTGCCCAATCGATGATGCCAAAAAGTACGCCCTGGTCCCTCAGGACGCCAGACGCAGAGGCCCTCTGATACCAGTCCTTGGTTTCTCAAAATACGGTAACACATATTCTCATATTGGTCATTGTCCATTATCACGATGTTGCCCCCCTTATCGGAGGGCTTCACCATGAGCATGGACATCTGTGCCAATTCGGAGAGAGCCCGTCTTTGTGCTCCTGAGAGATTGTCGGCAGTATGTCCCATATGCAAGGTATCAAGGTCCTTCAACACCATCTCCACAAAGACACTGACCCTTGGATTTGTAGACAGAGATGGAAAATAGCGAGACTTGTTTTTAAATTGTGCGTTATCAGTACTGGTGACCTCCTCAATAACTGTCAACTGTTCGTCTGGTATGTATCCCTCTTCCCATAGGGCAGTCAGGTCCCAAAGGGCCCTATAGTCCTTTTTAATAAAGTCTGACCAATCTTGTATGGCTTCTCCTAGCGGAGCCTCCTCCCTTCGTTTATGCTGAAGTTTAAGGATAACTTTTCGTGCAAAAAGGTTTAAGTCCTTAGCACAATTGAATTTGTCAATATTCTGTGCCAAGGAAAAGCCCAAAACTAAGGACAGGACTGAAATTTGGTCACGTGTTAGTGGAGTGTGACTGAGATTGACTACTGTCTTTTCATCAATATCTATTTTTTCGGATGCAGATATTGCTCCATGTTCATTTTGATTGCTTTTGTAGGATTCACTCACTTTTCTGAATATTTATCCCAGTCACCCATTGACCAACTGTGCAAAGTTTGAGAACCCTGCCATTAAAGGTGTAAGAATGGCTGCAGTTTACATTTTCCCAGTGAAATTTATATTTGGCCCCACCCACTTTTTGAAACCTGGACACATACTCACTCAATGACCCAGTTTGTGAGCTTGAATGGAAGCAGTTTATCCAGAAAAGAAATCTGATTGGCTGTTTGTGGCTTCACCCCTTTAGTGAATTTGAACCCCAGTTACTCAATGACCGATTGCAGCAGGTTTGAGGCCTCTGCCATTAACAGTGTAAGAATAGCAGCAGTTTAAATATTCCCCTTGTAAAGCAATAGGTGAATTTTGATTGGCTGTTGTAAGCTCCACACACTTTTCTGAATATTAATTCCAGTCCCCCAGTTACCAACTGTGTGAAGTTTGAGAACCCTGCCATTAGCAGTGTAACAATGGTTGCATGTTTATATTTTCCCATATAAATATAAAAAATGTAGTAGTTGGCTCCGACCACTTTTTCAAACCTTGACACACAGTCATTCAATAACCAAGTTTGTGAGCTTTATGGTCCTTGGCAACAATAATTAAAATTTTCCCACTGAAATAAAGCAAATCTGATTGGTGGTTTGTGGCTCCTCCCCCACTTTCCTGAATATTATATATAAATATATAAGTCACCTAGTGACCAACTGTGTGAAATTTGAGAACCCTGCCATAAACAGCGTAAGAATGGCTGCAGTTTATATCTTCCCATTTAAAAAAAGAAATCTTGGCTCCACCCACTTTTTCTGACCTTGCCATACAGTCACTCAATGACCAAATTTATGAGCTGTAAGGTCCTTGGTATCAATAATTTGTATATTTCCATAGAAATTAAACAAATCAGATTGGCTGATTTTCGTTAATATTTCCTGTGTTTTTACAATGGTATTTATTGTTAACCAAGTTATCAGATTTTGTTATCCACCGGCGCAGGCAGTTTAAGTCTTACTAGGAATACCTTTACATATTGTAACAAGTATGGGAGCTTTGGTATAATACATTTGAATTTTATATTTTCTTGATTAATCACTAATAAATGGAAAATTTATTTTGTGTGCTGACAGCTTTCACATTCTATTACTAATATACTATACAATAAAATTAATTTTAGTTTATTTAGTTTGTGTATGTGTTATGTACAAAATAAATAGTAAACATGTACACCAGGGGCGTAACTGGGTCCCACCGGGCCCCCCCCCGCAGCAATTCTGAGAGCGCCCCCCCCATGGGGCCTGCTCGGGGCCGTTTTGGGGGGCTGGAGGGGTATAAACAGGAAGTCACGTCAGACACTAGAGAGAGGAACATCCATGCTGGAGCGCATGGAAGGTATGTATCGGCCGCTGCCCGCCGCTGCACTCACAAACGTATTGATGCTGGAGAGGAGCGCAGAGAGGAGAGCCCGAGGTGAGGGAGGGGGGGAACGTCCCCCCTCCCCGTCAAAGTGCAGCATTGCTTTCCCCTCATGCTGTGACCCCTGCAGCCCCCCAAAACGGCCTGAACAGGCCCCAGGGGCTGCAGGCCCTATTGTTATGCCAGTGATGTACACTTAGGGCTGGGTGCTCGGGCATGTTGCATGTTCGCCTGTGCTAAACTCTTCTCTGCAACTGATCAGAGAAGCATTTGGCATTGGTTCTCACCACTCAATAAATGTCTTGCCACCCCCAAAGGGGAACACAGAAGAGCTGCGATTAGCCGATCCTGGATACTACTTGTAGCTTCCAGGGAAAAAAAAATGTACACAATGGGAAATGACGTGATTGAGCACGCCATTTGCATGAACGCCGCTGATCGATCATGTCGGCAGTTGTCCATTCACTTGATTGAACATTCATTAAATGACGAACGTCACAGCCAGCATTTACCACAGTGATAACGTCCATGTGAACAGGCCCTTACATAATGGGAGTATACATATATGCATGGAAGCAAATTCCATAATCAGTCGATAACAACACACAACAGACTTAGCAATTTTAAAGGGAGTCTGAAGCAGTTTTAAAAACAAAAAACAGATACTTACCTAAGGAGAGGGAAGGCTCTGGGTCCTATTGAGCCTTCCTGTTCTCATGGTTCCCACGTTCTCCTGCAGGCTCCCTTGTTAGCAGTCTATGACAAATTGGTCGTAGACTGCTCTCTTCCACTTTGACTGGGCTTCAGAAGACTTTGGAGCACTCAGGCTCCGTGCTATGCACGCACGAGCACCCTCTCTCGCCCACTTGCGCGTGCGCAGTACAGAGCTGCCTGTTTCCAGCAGGACTTGGGCTCCCAAAGACTTCCGTAGTCTCCTGCAGTGGGAGATTTTAATGGAGAAGCCGGTGGGGGAACGAGGGGACCGTGAGAGGAACGGGAAGGTTCTATAGGACCCAGAGCCTTCCCCCTACTTAGGTAGGTATCTGTTTTTTTTGTTTTTTTTTTAAACTGGAACATATTTACTTTAAGGTAATTTATTATGCATTTACAAAGTCAAGTCACATTATAGCTGCATGCAAATATCCAGAATAACCTCTGGAAGCATGAATGACAGCCAGATGTCATGGGAATTGTTCTAAAAGATGCTGCATGGATGTCAGAGGTATCTGGAGCTATGCAGACCAGTGTGTCTAACAGTTGCTGATGGGTGCATGCTGGTGGATCCAGTCATCTGACAGATTGATTGAGGTGGTCCCAAATGTGCTAGATTGGGTTGAGGTCTAAGAAATTAAGAATCCAGGACCTGAGAAGAAGAGAACTGTCTACCGGTAGTGACATGTTCAATGTCAGTAATCTGTTGCGAATTGCATTTTTTTCTGCTTTGGGGCACCATACAAAACGTGGATTACTTCAGTCATTTTTAACATCTGGAAGGACCTTGGTTTATTTGGATGGTAAATTGCTCCATGGAAGTGTGACACTGGCCTATATCAACCTGTGCAGCTGATATTGACCTGTTTCAGTGCTGGCTTGTGCCGCCCAACAGTTATCATGCTGGGTTGTTGAGAAGGTTTCATTCATTACCTCATGTTACACTTTACCACTGCAGCCAATGCACAGTTAACAAATACTGCCATTCTCATAATACTACTGCCCTTTGCCCAGTAGATGATGGTCTTACCTTTTTTAAGGTCTGTCTCTACTGATTCATTCTTCTTCCGTAAGACAGCCATATTTGAGAGGAAATGTTTCCCGGCATCTTCAATTACAAGGAGCAACCGGGAAACAAAAAGAAGACCAAGAGCCAACTGGTGCAACATGTCTGAGCAAGTGGACTTTAAAGAGACACTGAAGCGAAAAAAAAATTATGATATTATGATTTGTATGTGTAGTACAGCTAAGAAATTAAACATTAAGATCAGATACATCAGTCTAATTGTTTCCAGTACAGGAAGAGTTGAGAAACTCCAGTTGTTATCTCTATGCAAAAAAGCTATTAAGCTCTCCGACTAAGTTAGTCGTGGAGAGGGCTGTTATCTGACTTTTATTATCTCAACTGTAATTGAAATGTTTACTTTTCCTCTGCCAGAGGAGAGTTCATTATGTCACAGACTGCTCTGAAAGACTCATTTTGAATGCTGAGTGTTGTGTAATCTGCGCATATTATAGAATCATGCAATGTTAGAAAAAACACTATATACCTGAAAATAAAAGTATGAGAATATTTTCTTTGCTGCTAAT
Organism: Hyperolius riggenbachi; assembly: GCF_040937935.1. NCBI lineage: Eukaryota > Metazoa > Chordata > Amphibia > Anura > Hyperoliidae > Hyperolius > Hyperolius riggenbachi. The sequence continues at coordinate 39,202,767 of NC_090652.1, read as the reverse complement.
CTTCTAGTAATTATTCATAGTACACAACCAATTCATTATATCATATTTATTTTTCCGCTTCAGTGTCTCTTTAAGCAATGGTTTGATTGGTATACACACAAAGGTGGGTTTCAAAAACTGCAACCACCAACAGAGCCTGTCCCCACTTGGGTTTATCAGGTACTGTGGTGCAGGAGCTGGATGGTTACACTCCTAATGGGTTCCTTAGGGCCAAAACTAAAAAAGCACTTCCCCCGACTGAGGTGAAGCACAATAAAGAAAAAATTATTTCAGGAGCGGCCAATGTAAGAAAACATTTTGGTGCTCAAGTTTATTGGTCCAAACTGATAGACACTGTTGTTATACAGACCTGATGAGGCGGGCAAAGTCCTGAGAAACACGTTGCCTATTATAATGCTTAATAATATATATAATACCAGTCTTACTGCGTACGAGAGGTATCGGTGCTGGGAGACTTGGGCGCAGGATACAGCTGGTACATGGCTGATCCTGCAGCTGCACAAGTTCCCGGCCATGTTAAATACTATTCCCCCTCTAGGCCACCATGGATGGTGGGGAATGAAATAATTCGGCTTCCAGCAATTTCTGGAAGCGGAATTATTGTGTTTTAAAAGTAACTTCAGCCGAAGTTATTCCCTGTGCGCCCAAGTCTCTTGCGCTGGATTCACTGTGTTCGGTCTTACTACCCATTTTCTTCAGGATAGGTAAGACCAACACAACCTCTCCTTTTAAGTGTTTTATTATATCAGTTGCCTCTGAAATATTTTTTTTTTTATTTACATGACAGTCATGGTTGCTATATTGGTATCTTGCTGACATCCCATCTTATCTACGCTTGAAGTCTCCTTGTGACACATGCATTCGATCATTGTTTTTGCATTCCTGAAATCAAAGGTAGGAGGTGACTTAGTTGTGTACAATTAACAGACATGTTTTCTACAGTGCTTGCTGCAGAATACTAAATAATGCATCATGTCGCTGACTATAGCTTAGATGAGCTCACAATCTAATGTTCCTACCACTCCTACCACCGTCACAGAATTATCTTCCTAAGGGTAATTTTAGGGGAAAGCCAATCAACCTACTTGCATATTTTTTGGTGATGTGTGAGGAAAATTGGGGTGCTTGCACCAAACCCAAATAAATCCCTTACCTTTTTTTGCTAGTGTTTTCTACAGTTTTTGTACAGTTTTTCTTTTTTAAAGCAACTTCCAGTGTTTTTTTTTTTTTTTTTTTATAGCTATTTTATTTGTCATTGGGATTTTTTTTGGGTGATTCAGTTAAATCCCTGCAAAACCTTTATGCAGTGATTTCAAAATGATTTTGCAGTGCCCTTATCTTATCTACACAATTGCCCCAAAAATGCTGCAGGACCCATGATTTTCCTAATCCCAATGGCTCCTGTGGGTTTGCCTCCATTTTCTTTCATTAGCATAGCGCTTTGGAATTGCCAGAGATTGTCAGGGATTCCAAAATGCTACTAAAATCACTCTAGTGGGCCATAGTCCATACAGGGACAACATAAAATTTCCCTGGAGATACTGTTCTGGTCAAGAGTCGGGTCTGGAGCCCCAGTGCTATAAGACAAAAATACAGGTGAACAATGAAAAATGCAAAAGTCCATTTATTTCAGTAATTCAACTTAATATATGAAATAAACACATACACTACATGCAAAGCCTTAATTTGTTATAATTTTGATGATTATGGCTTACAGCTTATATGGTGAGAACCCCAAAATCAAAATCTCAGTCTGTTAGAATATTGTGAAAAGATTCAATATTTTGGGCTCAACGTATGAGACTCCAATCAGCTAATTCATCCAAAACACCTGCAAAGGGTTCCTATTTCATATATTAGTTTCACCTTTCAAGTTGATTACTGAAATAAATGGGCTTTTGCACAATATTCTAATTTCTATCTAAAGTTTCACCTGTACTGTTTAAATACTGTTTTCTAACACCCAAAATCATAACTAATGAAAACTGGAAGAGACATAAGCTGCACTTCTCTGTGGGGGCTTGCAAATTCCCATTCAAAACTTTATATTAAGGATTTGTCTGATGTAGATGGTAGGACAGAAAAAACACTGAAATGATTCTAAAAAAGTAGTCAGTATCGAGGTGCTTCCATGGTTGAAACAGTCTACTTTTAAATCCTTCACCACATTCCATTTATGGCCTTTCAAGTTCCTGATCAAGGTCACATAGTGCTCATCCAAGGACCATAAGGTCCGTGAACACTCAAAAAATGGTGATCCAACAGCAAGATGGTGGCGTAAGATGAGATTTCTTTGTTTGGAAAGTGACTAAACATACTTTTAGGCTACTTACACACTAAGACGTTGTGTTAGGTGCTACGTTAAGTTCGCATAACGTGCACCTAATGCAACGCATGGTGGTGGTGGCAGAGGACGTTAGCAAAGAACTGCGTTAAGCGGCTCTTTGATGCGTCTGTGATGCGTACTATAGTACGCATGTGCTGGTGGAGACCACATGAGCAGAACACTCCGCATCACGTGGTCCCGCCAGTGACGTCAGCACAGTGCAGTGAATATTAATTAGCCATGTGGCTAATCACTGCGCCTGTGCAAGCAGGCTAACGCGGCAAAGCTGCTCTAACGCTATAGCATGCTGCACACTAAGATTGACGTGCAGCGTTACAATGTAACGCAACGTGGGCACTGTGAAAAGCCCATTGCAGTTACATTGCTGTGTGTTGGGGAGCGTTACAGGCTGCACTAACGTGCACCTGTAACGTCTTACTGTGAAAGCAGCCTTATAGAGAAAGAGATAAATAGGTGCGGTGCTGGGGGAGTTGGAGATATGGGAAATAACCTTCACAACTGTGGAGATTGGGGGAAGCAGGTTGACTCATACTGGAATGTGGGAGAATCCAGATTCTCCCCCCCCCCCCTCCCATCTCTGGGAAAGGAGTAAATCAGCAGTCCTCACTCATCCCTTCAAAAACAATATAAAAAAAACAAACAAAAATAAAACAAATTAAAGTACCATAAGCTTTTTTTTTGTCTCACATCAAAATCCACAAATCCAATTTGAGCTGGTCTCTATTCTATTATCTGCCCTGCACTCTGACTGGTGTGGGATAGAGTACAGACCGACTCTAATGAAGGAATATTGACGTTGGTGAGTTGGCTTAATGCAAAAAATACTGCACTTTTTTTGGTGTGAGAACACCTTTAGTTTTTGTCATCTCAAAGTGAAACTGAGATGGTTCACTATCACTAACTTATACTTAGCAGCACCCTCGCCATCCTCTTAGGGTCCCCCTTTCAGCGGCTACGACTCCCGGTAATCTAGACAGCTGCTGGCTTATGCGCATGCGCTGCTTGGCCGTGCACACACCCCTCATTGTGCTCCCATTCCCCAAGAGCATTTTGCACATGTGCACAAGCCCTCAACTGGTGGCGACTGACTGGTTTATCGTAGTGGTACCAGAGTGGTACCGCCAGAACGGAGGGGCTGAAGAGAATGGCGAGGGTCTCAGTGCTGCTAATGGGGCTGGAGGAAGCCCCGGGTAAGTATAAATTAGCAATAGCGTACCATGTCTGGTACACTTTAAAGGTTTTTATTGCTATCCGTTGTAAGGTTGCTGTTTGTATGACTTCTGACAAGGGATGAGCACTGGTTTGTATTCAGATCATTTGACTCAGAAAACAGATATTCTGTCTAACATTTTACTTCTGTCCATTGTTCATATTTTATCATTTTATATATATATATATATATATATATATATATATATATATATATATATATATATATAGCCACCTGAACTGGAATATGGAGGATCCCATATTTATTTCCTTTTAAACAATACTAGTTGCCTGGCTATCCTGCTGATCCTGTGTCTCTAATACTTTAAGCCGTAGACCCTGAAAAAGCATGCAGCAGATCAGGTTTTTTCTTGACTGGATTAGCCACATGCGTGTTTCAGGTGAGTGATTCAGATATGACTGCAGCCAAAGAGATCAGCAGGAATAATAATAATGATATCAATTTTTAAAGGCAAAGATATACATAAACTCCAAAAAAGGCACAAACGTTTTCTTTTCTATCCAAAATCTTTTTATTTGTCTTGGAAAATGGTTTAAGATGTTTCAATCTACAACGATTACGTTTTAAATCATTCAAAAGTTTTCTTTTCAATCATATTTTGTTTTTAAAGAATAGAAAGTTAGATCAACAAACATTGTAGGTACATACAATTCCTACAGTGCATAAGTATCGTATTTAAACAAAGGACAGTTCAGGTGCCCATACACATATTGATTTTCCCATTAGATTCCCTGCAGATTCGATCACTCAGAATCAGATGGACATTGATTCCTTTAAATGTTTGATAGATTGAATTTCAGGTATTGATCGGACAGGATGGAAAATCTAGCATGATCGCGGTTGGGGCAGGTGTAGTGGTAGACCGATAGCCCATAGAGTTGCTCTGCACCGAACAGTTCTGTGGGTGGATCGATTTTCAATGGATTACCTGCTGAAATCTATTCAAAATCAATCTGCTGTGTGTGGTAGGAATTGATTCCTTCTGAATCGATTCCTTTCATAAAGAAATCGATTGTTTTGGAACATTGGGTTGAAATCCACATGTGTAAGGCCAACTTTACACTTTGTTATATACAAATCTTCTCATAACCTCTGACAACAGATAACAGCAAAGATTTAATACCGTGGCTGACATAAGACCTTAGATAACGATGGGCCCGATCCACTTCAATTTTCCTCCAAGTTTTCTCTTAGGTGATAAGTTCACATCTCGTCAACAAAATGTCTTTTAAACTGAAATGACTACATTTTCCCACCGCCAGCTACTTCTGGTACTGTTGTAGCGTCGACTTGTAAGTTGACGGCAAGCCACGCAAATCTATTTTCGCTCGCAATAGTGTCCTGCACTATCAGCGCAAGACGCTATTGTGTAGAAAGATACGTGTTGCCCGGGGCATGCAGGGGCAGTTGCCGAGTTGACGGAACCAAAAGTAGCTGGCGGCGGGGGAACGGAGGATTGTGGAGGACTGGCATGAGACAGCAAGGCTGCAAGGAGCTGGCAGAAACCCCAGGTAAGTGAAAAGCTTTGTTATTTAGTCATTTCGGTTCCGCTTTAAAGTGTAACTGTCGGGCATAAAATCAAAAATCAATTCTTTATTTTTTTCTGGTAAACAAGTAATACGGATGCTAACCAGGCAATCCAAAAGTTAAAATCACTATTACTTTTCTTGTTTATAAATGATCATTCCCCAGTTTACCTGACTCTTATTTGGTACGTTGCCACACAAAGGAAGTTGCAGGGCATGCTGGGTTGTCCTTTTTTGCTTCTGTACACTAGTTTAGTCTGAGGGGAAATAAAGAAGCAAAAAAAGACAACCCACCATGCCCTGCAACTTCCTTTTTGCAGCAACGTACCAAATAAGAGTCAGGTAAACTGGGGAATAATCAACTGGGGAATAATCATTTATAAACAAGAAAAGTAACAGAGAGTTTAACTTTTGGATTGCCCGATTAGCATGCTTATTACTTGTTTACCAGATAAAAATAAAGAATTGATTTTTGATTTTATGCCAGACAGTTACACTTTAAGCTACCAGCAAGCAAGAAAATACTAATCATTTTGGTAGCACCTTTTCATCTGCTTTTTGGTACCTTTTCAATTGTAGAATGCTGAAAAGCTAGCTATTTTAAACAAAATGAAAAATATCTCATAGGAGAAAACTTAGGAGAAAAATGTAACTGGACCAAGCCTTTTTTCTTATACAGAATTTTCCCATGGCATAGGATCTCTTACTTATGATATAACTCTTAGGGCCTGTTTCCACTACACGCAGATAGGATGCAGAATGGATACAGAAAAACGGACTCCAATGAATGCCCATGGGAAAATCTGCATGAGAAAAATCACGTTTGTGGAAACAGGCCCATAGGCATTCATTGGAGTCAGTTTTTCTGCATCCATTCTGCATCCAATCTGCATGTAGTGGGAACAGGCCCTAAGGGCCTGAGCCCACTAACACAGTTGTGTCTGCTTCTGTCTGCTTTCCAGCATCTGTAACACTGATGTGTAACTGAAAAGTGGACACAACTGCGTTAGTGGGCTCAGGCCCTTAGTGATGACCGTAATCTGCTAATTACGATCATGATTTGTAATTATGCCCATAGGAATTTACGATTTGGACATTCAATTGATTTGGTGGTAATCTGTTTTTTAATTTTGCATAATTACATGAAATTTTGCGTAAATAAGCGCTGAGTTAAGCAGTTAAAGCGGACCCAAACCAAACATTTTTTTAATTAAAAATATTTAGTTGCACCACTCTGACACATACAAAGATAAATAAACACTCCTTCAAGCCTATGATCATTTCATTGCATGCTTTTCACCCTTCTCTTTTCATAGCTAGGGTTATACTGGGGGCAGCCATTAGCAATTTCTTCATTGCCGGACACCACCTACTCCACCAGTTTGCCGGAAAAATCCCGGCAATTTGAAAGGAAGGGAGGGGTTCCTCCAATAAATGTAAAATATTTTATATTTGTCATCATGCAGCTGAAAAAAGGCAGCTATTTATTATTATAATTTAGAAAATAGATTTTATTTCTGAAATCTTGTATTTTTAATTTGGGTCCACTTTAATAGCACAGCCACTATACATGCTATCGTCACCAACAATACCATGTACGTTTGTTAAGAAGTATGGTGGGAACAAGTAAAAAAACAACAACTTTTCAACAACACCTTGTAGTTTTTGAGAACATTGATTTTAAATATGTCAGCTTTTTTAAAAGTCAGAAAACTGACAGTTTACAAACCATTTTTCCTTTGCATTTTCAAAATCAAATATCCTGAAAACTACAAGGTCTTTTTGAACAATGTCTTTTTGTCTTATTCCCACTATTCCCCTTAAAGGGAACCTAAACGGAGAAGGATATGGCTTTTTCCTTTTAAAATAATACCAGTTGCCTGACTCTCCTGCTGATCCTGTGTCTCTAATACTTTTAGCCTCAGCCCCTCAACAAGCATGCAGATCAGGTGCTCTGACTGAAGTCAGACTGGATTAGCTGCATGCTTGTTTCAGGTCTGTGATTCAGCCACTACTGCAGCCAATGAGATCAGCAGGACTGCCAGGTAACTGGTATTGTTTATAGGGAAACATCCAGATCCCTCTCAGTTTAGGTCCCCTTTAACATAGGTAGCAGTTTTAGTGACTATAGCATGTATGGCGGCTTTGCTATTAACCGCTATAGTTGGAATGAAATTACATAAGAATTACTCAAAATTACTGTTCCTGATTACGTTTACATACAAAATACATATGATTGCAAATTGCGAAATTGTGATTATTCAAAATTTGTGGTCATCTCTAATAACTGTATAACCTTGAAATTACTACAAGCATTAACACAACTCAGTGAATAAACCGTATCCTATTAAAGACCACGTTTTCCTACATTTTCTCTTAGATGATATTTTTACACCTTATTAAAAATATTGGCACCAGCAAGTAAGAAAATACTTTTTTTAAACAAAAGAAGAAAAATTATCTCCTTGAGCCCTTTCACACTGGCGTGGTGCATTGCAGCAAATAGCCAAACTGCTATCACAGCCTAATGAAAGTCTATGAGGAAGTTCATACTTCCTACTTTGCGGTATGCTGCACCATAAGTGCCTGATTTAACGCTAGCGCATACCTACGTTACCGTGCGGTGACCTGCGTCGATCAGCGTCGGCTTGGAAGTTATGTTAGTCTATGGCAACGCAGGGTTTTTTAAGCACTTTCGAATTGCGATGTCACGGTACACATGTGCAGAAGCATATTTTTACAATACGCTTCCATGCACTTCTACATATGTGAAACAGGAAGTGACCGAAAGCATGCATCACTTCCTGTTTGCATGGATGCATGACAGGGAACACCGTGTACTAATGCGGTGTTCCCTGAAGGACTGTTTTTGGCGGTGCGATGCGGTGTGGTGAGCGCGTTGCACCGCAATGGTAATGCCAATTCGTAGTGTGACACCAGCCTGAGGAGAACAAGTGAATTGAATAAGGCTCTGTATCTCCATACCTTAAAGTGCTGTCTCCCTTCACACCAGGGCCAGGTACAGTATATCCAAAATAATGATTGGGGGGAGAACAAACAGGGAAGAAACATGCATCTATTAGCAAGTTGAAAGTCATAAGACCCGGTTTATAGGAGCATAGAAATTAAAATTAGGACAGAGAGAGTAAGTTAAAGCGGAACAAAGGCATGAGGGGAGAATGCTGAGGTCATATCTGTATTTAAAGGGACTCCGAGCTCAGAAAAAAAAGGAAAGTTGTACTCACCAGGGGCTTTTTTCAGCCCAGTGCTGGTCGGGAGGTCCCACGCCGGCGTCCTGGCTCCTCTTCTTCACCCCGCTCCGGAATGGCTGGCAGGCCGCAGCCCGGGCGACACTCTCCCGAGTGTCGGGCTGCTTCTTCCGCATATGACGCAGATTACGTCACACGCCGGCCGCCTCGCGTCATCACAGCGGCCGGCGTGAAAGTACTGTGCATGCGCGCTTTGTTGGCGCATGCGCAGTACTTTCACGCCGGCCGCCGTGATGACGCGAGGCGGCCGGCGTGTGACGTAATCCGCGTCATATGCGGAAGAAGCAGCCCGACACTCGGGAGAGTGTCGCCCGGGCTGCGGCCTGCCAGCCATTCCGGAGCGGGGTGAAGAAGAGGAGCCAGGACGCCGGCGTGGGACCTCCCGACCAGCACTGGGCTGGAAAAAGCCCCTGGTGAGTACAACTTTCCTTTTTTTTCTGAGCTCGGAGTCCCTTTAAAAAGGAATGTTTGGAAATGCCAAATTCCAAATCCGATGGAATTGAGAGTTCCACCTGTTAATTCCGCTTTCCAAGCAGTATTCCGCAGAATTTAGAGGGAAGTTTATTACATTAGAGTCAATACTGTTGTCTTCCACCGTTAATTGCAAAGCCCTGTAAATACAATCTAAACCAAATTTTCCAGGTATCTTTGGGAGACTAGTGGGACCAGTGCAAGAATATTTTCCAAAAACACCTTGTAGTTTGAGAAAATTGATTTTTAATACTTCAAAGAAAAATTAGGGCGTGGCTTGCTGGGAGATGTGCTGGCAGCCGTGTCAGGGCTTGCTATACTTAAGTCCCTCCAGGGCTCCCCATTGGTCCTTTAACAGACCAATAGGAATCCTCCCTGAGAAGTTAGATTCCTATTGGTTTGTTAAGGGACCAATAGGGAGTTTTGGAGGAACTTTCAATGCTCTGCTGGGGCTCACTATAGTTAGTATAGCAAGTGCCAGTACAATGATCGATGTGCATGGCTGCTCTTTGTCGTTCATCGAGTATTCGAGGATAATGCCGTGGGACATTTTTGAGGATTTTAGTATAGGATTATCCAAAGGCACATATTTATGGTTAATCAAGTATTTTACAATACTTTTTTCATTGTTACATTTTTATTTCATTTTAACTCTTTGTTGGAATAGACGGCGGACATCTGGAGCTCCCCTGTTAAAAGGGACCTCCAGATGCCACCATGAACCCTCCTGGGTGTTGATGCAGCCACCTCCTCCTGAAAATCCGGAGTGGGAAGTGCCTCTTGTCCATGGATTGAAGGGGTAGGCTTTGCCAGAGCCCCCCTCCCCCAATACCATGGGCCATGGGGTGTTGGTATAGCTCAGGCTGCAGAACCCCACACGGTCCGGGCTCCAAAATCTGGCTATCCCAGTCTGCATGGGTGACAAGGGGTTAAAGAGGCTGGAGAAGTGAAATGATGTCCATTTTCTTAAAATGTGTATACAGAGTTTGGAACTAATATATATTAAAGTATATGCAGCAAAATGTCATTTTATCCAGTTTGAAAATCATTTTTTCTTTGTAGTATTCATAATTATTTTTTTTTCTTAATTACTGGGTCTTTTGGAAAAGTTTTTATCACGTGTTCCCACTATTCTGCCAATGGTACCTGGGAAATTTGGTGACGATTGCATTTTTGGGGGGCTTTTACTCTAATGTAAATAGCTGAATTCCGCAGCAGAATGTCATTGTACTGACTTTAAAAAACATTTTTTTCTTTGAAGTTTCAAAAACAACTTTTTACTCACTTGTTCCCAACATTCTCCTAAAGATACCTGGGAAATTTGGTGAATATTGCATTTATGGGGGCTTTGCAAATAAACCGTGGAAGTCGGTGGCATTTACTATAATGTCATGTCAGAAATTCTTTTGGAAATCCACGGAATTTCACTCGGTATTCCAAATTCCGCAACGGAATGCTGATTTCTGCAGAATTCAGAAGATTATCCCTAGGTTTAAATGGTGCTCAAGCACAAGACATACTTAAAGGGAACCTAAACTGAGAGGGATATGGATGTTTCCTTTTAAACAATACCAGTTGCCTGGCAGTCCTGTTGATCTCTTTGGCTGCAGTAGTGGCTGAATCACACACCTGAAACAAGCATGCAGCTAATCCAGTCTGACTTCAGTCAGAGCACTTGATTTGCATGCTTGTTGAGGGGCTGTGGCTAAATATATTAGAAACACAGGATCAGAAGGAGAGTCAGGCAACTGGTATTATTTTAAAAGAAAAAATCCATATCCTTCTTAGTTTAGGTTCCCTTTAAAGGACAACTGTAGAGAGATGAATATGGAGGCTGCCATATTTAATTCCTTTTAAACAATACCAGTTGCCTGTCCTGCTGTTCTATTTGGCTGCAGATGTGTCTGAATAACACCAGAAACAAGCATGCAGCTAATCTTGTTAGATCTGACAGTAATGTCAGAAACACCTGATCAGCTGCATGCTTGTTCAGGGTCTATGGCTGAAAGTATTAGAGGCAGAATATCAGCAGGTTACCCAGGGAACTGGTATTGCTTAAATGGAAATAAATATGGCAGCCTCCATATCCCTTTCATTACAGTTGTTCTGTAAAAAAACATACCTGCCAAAGAAGAGGAAAGCCTCTGAATCCTATAGATACTGCCCACACCATCTTCCAGTCTTCCATTGGCCAGAACCCACAAAGAACTCTGACAAGTGCTTGTCAGATTGAAGATTGTTCCTCTTAAAGCAGTAGTGAGGCCATACTGAGCCTGTGTAAGTATGGCTGTGCCTTCGCAGTAAGCTGGACCCACTCAAGCACAAGAAGCTCCATGCTACTGTGCAGGTGGGGCGGTGCTTCCATGGCCACGCTGGTGTCTAAAGGTGTGCATGGCCCAGAACTTCCAGAGTTCTGCCGAGCAGCAGCAGCAACAAGGAGGACACAAGAAGTATCTACAGGATCAAGAAGCTTCCCTCTTCTTTAGCAAGTATGTGTCTTTTTAGGTATGTCTTTGGCTTGAGTTCACTTTAAGTAATAACTATAGTAAATTTTTAAAGCATATAATTTTACATTATGAGTCTATGATGGCATCTTACACAGCCATACTGTTATCATTTGGTATTGAATGACTCTTTCAAACTTTCAAGAGCATTCTCTTGTGTGATTGTCTTCCAATCTTTTGGAAGCTTGGCTGGTTCTGCTTTATAATCTTCTGCAAATTCATCATTGAAATGCACAAAAATGTATTTCCAGTAATCTGAGGACTTGAGGCTGGCATCAGGTTGTATGGCCCAATCTGGATAGTACTTCCGGTACTCCTTGTATGGGTGATATTTTCCATCTGTCTCTGAATTTCTAAATCTAGCGTTAGAAACCACAGAGGTGGAACAGATTTCTGTGACCAAAGTCTTATCCATTTCCCATCTGTATCTTCCCAATCCCTCAGGTCTATGTAGAGAAGCGCAGTGCTCCTGGTGGTCACCTCCGACATTTTCACAGGGGACTTTACAGAATGGACATTGCTTCCCACAACCAATCACCTTCTTGAATAATTCCTCCTGTGGTTTCAGTGTCACACTTTTAAGAACAGATGAAATGTCCTTTAATTTCTCATCTGATAGAATCTGATCCTTTATTGTCGGGAGATAGAAAAGGATATCCTCTGAGAATTGCCCAACATTTGCTGTATTACAGAAAGAGATCACTTGCATTTCATTCTGTGCAATGACTATTTCTGTATTCAGCAACTCACAGAACTGATCCAGGAATGTTGCAATGGTTTCTGTTTCCATACATCTCTCATTCCGCAAGACTTCCTGGACTTTCTCAATTAGAGACGATAAGAGTTTTTCTTCTAGGCATGTATGAGTTGGCGAGCTCTTGTATTTTTTAATAATATGCCTATATATCCAATTGTTCACAAATGTCTCATAATGATTTATATAACATAAATATTCTTTAAAGCTGTCTTTCTTTAGCAAATTTTTCAATACTGTCTGCTGGAAAGCACTTCTGCTGCTAAATATATCAGAACTTTTCATAATCTCATCAATGATCTCCTTGCCTAGATGCCTCAGAATATAATCAGTAAGGGCTGGCTTTAGGCACTGCTCACAGAATTTCTTGGCTCTGATTTGACACTCATCCTTCTCATGGAATATGCTCTCAAAAGTTGCCAGGTATTGAGGTTTTAGTTTCTCCAGACAAATTATTGGATCGTTTTCTTGTATGAAGTTATCGTGCATCTTCTGAAATTCCACAGTTGCTTTTCCAAAGATGTGCAGTTTAATATCTAGAATGAAATTTTTTGTAAAATGGATTTTTTTGCTAGCTTTTTCATCAAGCGTATTATTGATCATGTGGAGCAGCTCTTGGCAGTAGGTATCATTATAGTCCGCTGTGGTACCTGCCTTCTCTCTGATGTATTTATCACACATATCTATCAAACTAGTGGCAAGATCTTTTATTTTGTCTTCTTGTTTGCTTAATGGCCAGTGCTTCCAACAAGAGTCAATGTAACTGTTATCTACCACAAATTGCTTGTATCCATAACCTTCCAAGCACCTCACATTGTTTAGTTTTTGGTTAATTCCTGCTCCCTCTGTACCCATTTCCTTTTGCAGATGCTGAAAGACTGCTTGGCCAACGTTCCGCTTTGTTAGCATCTCCACCTGTAAACCAGAAAGTGTTTTCTTCCACATTTCTTCAAATTCTTTCTTTGGTTCCACATTTCCAAGGTCACAATTCCTCTTTCTGCAGCTTTCTAGGAGTTCAGTTATTTCTTTCTCAATAAGCTGTTGTGATGTTTTCTGGATATTCAGAATATGAAATTTTCCTTTCTGAATAGAAATTGTCTCATTGAGCTTATTAATTGAATTCCTTTCCAGTTCCTTTCTTAGGAATGTTGCACTCAAGAAGAAATCTTTTTTGTAGCGTTCGATTAAATGAACATTTTCACATTTGCTCTCAAAATATTTTCCTAGTAGATGTAAGATCGTGTTTTCTTCTTCTGACAGTAACTGTTGAAGTTTAGCTTTTAATTCTGCACAAATCTCTGTGTTCAGGTTGTCTGCAGATTCATTTCTGATATAGGTCTCTGTACTGATCATCCAGCTATGGACCTTTTTAGTGAATTCCCATTCCCAAAGGGAGGATTGCACAGACAGTTTGTTATAAGCCTCAGCCACCAGACTGTTTCTGAAACTGAAAATGAATTTCTCATGTTTCACTGCACTCCACAAACTTTTTACCCATGTAATAAAATCTGGGATTTTGCAATTAACGTTTTCAGACTTTTGTGATCTCAAAAAATCCAGCAAATAAATTTTCAGCTCATGAACATTTTCACTATAACCAAAGTTTACTGGAGCCATTGGAGGGATTCCCTGCCAGAGCCCAGGAATGTACCAGTTGTGTTTCTCTAGATCATAGTCCATTACATGACTGAACATTGTGATTCCACTTTTCTTTTCCATGTTTGCTGCCACTTTGGTCATTTCATCCAATTGTTCCAGAAGTTTTTGCCTGTCTCTCGTGTTCTTCTGATGAGCAGATACATCACTCACATTCTGGTGTACAAACTGACAGTTGGGTTTCTTTCCAACTTCTTTCATTCTTAGGAATGCATGAACCACAATCTGTAGAATATCTTTCATTTCTGCTGTGTTTTCCATGGCCATGTTGACGATCGTGATATCACTTAATCCAACTACCAGTGTAGCCAACTCATTGTCATGTTCATAACTGCCTTCCAAAGAGGCCAACTCTGGAGCTTTCAGACCCTCAGTGTCTATCACCAGGATGAACTCACATCCCAGCTCCATCTGAAAGTCCTCTTTGACACTGAGAAGAGTCATAAAGGCTCCCCGTGTGCATCTTCCACTGGCCACCGGGAACTGCAGACCAAACATGGTGTTCAAAAGAGTGGATTTCCCCGTACTTTGTACTCCCAGCACAGTTATTACTCTCATCCTGCATTGTCCTCCAGTATTTGTGTCCAGTTCATTCAAGACATCAGTTATCCACTGCAAGGGTATGTTGGATGCATCTCCATCCATAAGCTCCAATGGGAACCCTTCTATTAAGAGCTTAGCAGCAATTCCCGGAAGTCTACTGAATTGACGTATAGTTTTATTATTCACTTTTTTGCCCCCAGTAGAATATTCAGCTTCATAAAATTGCCCCAACTCCCTTAAGAAGTGCTCGATTCCTAGAGAACTGTCAGAGATTTTCTGATCCAGCTGTTTGAGTTCTAAAGTATCTGATTTACTATTGCATTTCTCTTTGTATTCTGACTGCAGCAAATAAATATTATTCCTGGCAATAGAATCCAACTCAAATTTCATCCATTTTAAGAAATAATGTTTTTCAGTGTCTGATTTGTCAGTTATTGCATCAATAAAATCCACTATGCCTACAGGAATTTCATGCTCGTATTGTTTTTGGTGCAGTGATTTACTCTGCTCTATAAGCTCGGACCGATATTCTTCTGCGCTCTTTTCCCCTTGTTTTGTCATTCTGCACAGTTCCTTCTCTATTTCTGATAACTTTTTCCACATCTCTCCCTGTAGTTTCAGAGTTTCCTTCTTATATGCTTCCACATCTTTTATTACAGAGGTAATTTTACTTGCACACTGTTTTGCTTTCTGGCATTTAGGGGAATTCTCATCAACAGAGATATGAAGCGCTTGGATTTTATTTTTGATGAGATACAGCTTTTTATCATGTTCCTGATAATTTTTTAAGAAACCCTCAATAGAATTTTGAATTTTCTTCACTAGAGCTGCATCATTGGCTGTGCTGGTTTTTGCAAGAACATCGTTTGCTATATTCATGTTTAAAATTGGCATTAGTTCTTTTATGTGTTTTGTGGTTTCGGTGGTAATTTTTTTACCTCTGTCTGGAGTAACTATGAAATAATATTTGGCCTCACTATTAATGTAGCCTGATAGCAGCCTGAATTGACTCACAGAAATGTTCTCAATGAATATAAACATAGCCGATGAGATTCGAGTCAAGAATGTAAACTGTTCTAAGTTGGACTCCAGTTCTCCTCGTAGGTTGGTCACTGCGATTGGTTCTGGGAACACATCAGATTTACCACAAGGAAAATACCAGGAAATCTCCACAAGTCCATCAGATATTTCTCTTTCAACGTTTCCTCCTTCCATATCCTCATGTATGAAGAAGTTATGATGCTGCTGGGCTGGGTTAAGAACCTGGTTCAGGATTTTAGATTTGGATAGTTTGCTTTTTCCTAGTCTGACAAAAGAAAAAATTGGCATAGAAATATTTACCATGTTTTCTTCTCTGAACCCTTTACTATCAGCTAATGACTGAGGTCTCCATCTTTTCACAATTTCCCTCATTGCCCACAACATGAGGGTGCAGTGCGACCCCTCACCAGCAGGGAGCAGCAGAGGGACAGCAAACTGACACATGGCCATTTTGGTTACAATCTCTTGCTGTAGAAAACAGTCTGAACAATGGAGAAGGACACACAGGACATCTAGAGGGTTTACAGAATCAGTTGAGCTGCTTTCACCTTCATTTATTAGTGAATCCAAAACACTAATTTCAGTTAGTTCCTCTTCTGGTATATCTTTTTCATACTGAGTGTTAAGAGCAGTTCTGTTTAAGGCCATGAGCTTTCTCATGAAGTGTCCTGGGATTTCTTGAATGTTTTGTGGACAAGCATCTTTTAATGTCTCTGGTCCAATATCCAGAATATGCTTTAATGTCAATTTTGTATCAATTAAATCCTTCATATGTAGATTGTCCAGAAGTTTATGGTACACCTTGCATTTATCTGTGAAAAGAAAAGAATAGAGAGCAACTTAGAAAAATAGTCAAAAGAAATACAGTAGAGTAGAAAAAAAAAAACAATGTCAACCTTACATCTGTAGTGGTTACTTATCTTATCATAATCAGCACCACCACCACCACCATCATCATCATATCTTTAACTATCTAGAACAGGGGTGCCTATTGGGTACATCGCAAATTATCTATTATTAAATCGCAAGGGACTTTTGGGTAGAGATGGCCCGAACGGTTTGCCGGCGAATGGTTCCAGGCGAACATGGGGTGGTTCGCCTTCGCCGGGGAAGGCGAACTTTCCCGGAAGTTCGATTCGCCCCATAATGCTCTATTAGGGTCAGCTTTGACCCTCTACATCACAGTCAGCAGGCACATTGTAGCCAATCAGGCTACACTCAGTCCTGGAGCCACTCCCCCCTTATATAAAGCAGGCTCCGCCGGCCATTACACTCACTCGTGTGCATGCAATAGTGAGAGTAGGGCGAGCTGCTTCAGACTGTTTCTCCTAGGGAAAGATTAGTTAGGCTCTTGGCTTATTAGCTTGCTCCTGGCTGATTCTTATTGCTATAATAGCACCCAGCAACAGCTCTTTTCAGAGCTAATCCTGTTCTTGTGATTTTTTTTTCTGTGTGTGTGTCACTGACTGACACTTGTGTTGTATAGACAGCTTTTGTAATTCATACTGTGTGCCAGTGCCAGTGCCAGCCCAGGCCAATCACAATCACACACCTGTGTCAGCTGCACATTGTGCAATACCCAATATTACTGCAGTTGTGTTGTATAGACAGCTTTTGAAATAAGTATATACAGTATATACCTACATAGCTGTTGTGTTCAGTGAAACCACCTCATCACAGCATATACCTGACTGTTGTGTTCTGTGTAACCACCATCAAAGCATATACCTAGCTGTTGTGTTCAGTGAAACCACCTCATCACAGCATATACCTAGCTGTTGTGTTCAGTGAAACCACCTCATCACAGCATATACCTGACTGTTGTGTTCAGTGAAACCACCTCATCACAGCATATACCTAGCTGTTGTGTTCAGTGAAACCACCTCATCACAGCATATACCTGACTGTTGTGTTCAGTAGAGATGTCGCGAACCTCCGATTCGCGGAAGGTTCGGTTCGCGCAAACTTTCACGAACCGCAATAGACTTGAATGGGGAGGCGAACTTAAAATTTTAGAAAAATTTTTACCGGCTGGAAAAATGATAGAAAACATGTTTCAAGGGTTCTAATACCTCGAGGAAGACATGACTGAGTGAAATACACATCAAAAGTCCCAGGCAAAAATCTAAATTTCACATAAACCCCTATTTTAAGGTCATAAATCTCATTCAATGTTCAATTACAGGCCTACACTGCTTTACAACATCAGGCAGTGTATCCCTCTCTCGCTCCTCCCGGAGGGAGGAGGGTCTCATCTTCCAGGGAATTGTAGAATTTCAAGAGCCAGCTTATATACCTTGGCCAGGAATTGAACCCAGGTCTGAGTGCTTGGTAGATAGCTCTCTTAACCGCTATACCACCACCAACACTACATGCTGAAGGCAGCCTAGCATGTGCCATTATGATATATCTAAAAGAAAAATGAGCTTGGGTAAAGATTTGTAGGCTTTCAAAAGCCAGCTTACATACCTTGGTCGGGAATTGAACCCAGGTCTGAGTGCATGGTAGATAGCTCTCTTAACCGCTATACCACCACCAACACTACATTCTGAAACCAGCCTAGCATGTACCATTATGATATATCCTAGAGAAAAATGAGCTTGCTTAAAGATTTGTAGGCTTTCAAAAGCCAGGTCTGAGTGCATGGTAGATAGCTCTCTTAACCGTTATACCACCACCAACACTACATGCTGAAGCCAGCCTAGCATGTACCATTGTGATATACCCAAGAGAAAAATGAGCTTGCTCTCTCTCTCTCTAGGACTTGATGGTTTTAAGCTGAAAATTCACTTCAATGGCATCAACGGATGCCAGCAGAATTTCACAGGCAATTTCAGAATTCTACCGGATTGAAAAAGCAATTCCGTTCCGACCAAACGGAATGGAATGACCAATTTCTGCCCAATATTGTGGAAAATACAATTCCGCGGAAAGCGGTGACCATCCCTACTAGAGAGAGAGAGAGAGAGAGAGAGAGAGAGAGAGAGAGAGAGAGAGAGAGAGAGAGAGAGATGAATCTACATGGCTATCTGGGGTTCTCTTCGGACAACTGTTGAACACAAAAGGCAAGGCCATGCCTGGGTGGGGTTGAACCACCAACCTTTTAGTTAACACTCAAACACGCTAACCAATTGTGCCACAGAGACTGTGTACCACAAAGACTGTGCACGCAGTTGCTGTTGAATGATTTTATGGGGATGTATGTGTGTCTTTTGGAGGGAGGAAGTAAGTCTGCTCCAAGAAGTTTCAGCATGTAGTGTTGGTGGTATAATGCTTAGGATAGCAGCCTACAGAGCGGTACGCCTGGGTTCTATTCCTGGCCAATGTGAGTTGGCTTTTGACATACATCCTTAAGCAAGCTAATTTTTCTCTTGGATATATCCTAATGGTACATGCTAGGCTGGTTTCAGAATGTAGTGTTGGTGGTGGTATAGCGGTTAAGAGAGCTATCTACCACGCACTCAGACCTGGGTTCAATTCCCTGCCAAGACCTGGGGTCAATTCCCGGCCAAGGTATATAAGCTGGCTTTTGAAATTCTACAATTCCCTGGAAGATGAGACTCTCCTCCCTCCAGGAGGAGGGAGGAGGGAGGGAGGAAGTAATATAAGGAACAACAATTAGCTAGGAACAAGCCTATATGAGCCTAACTAAACTCTCCCTAGCAGAGTCTGTCAGCAGCTGTCCCTTAACTAATTAGTGAAGGCAGACTAGTGAGTAAAATGGCAGGAGAACCTTGCCTTTTATAAGGGGGTGTGGGGCTCTAGGAGTGAGTGAAGTATGATTGGCAACAATGTGCCTGCTGACTGTGATGTAGAGGGTCAAAGTTCTGCTCAATAGAGCATTATGGGGCAAATCGAACTTCCGGGAAAGTTCGCCTTCGCAGGCGAACGCGAACCACCCGAAGTTCGCCTGGAACCGTTCGCCGGCGAACCGTTTGGGACATCTCTAGTGTTCAGTGAAACCACCTCATCACGGCATATACCTAGCTGTTGTGTTCAGTGAAACCACCCCATCACAGCATATACCTGACTGTTGTGTTCAGTGAAACCACCTCATCACAGCATATACCTGACTGTTGTGATCGATGAAACCACCATCACAGCATATACCTAGCTGTTGTGTTCAGTGAAACCACCTCATAACAGCATATACTTGACTGTTGTGTTCAGTGAAACCACCTCATCACAGCATATACCTGACTGTTGTGTTCAGTGAAACCACCTCATCACAGCATATACCTAGCTGTTGTGTTCAGTGAACCCACCTACCTACGTAAGTGCACGCAGTGTGATATACCACTCTGTGCATACCTGTTAACTGCTGCACCTGTGTGACTGCACATTGTATTAGTCAAATCAGTGCATACCTTTCACTTCATTCACTTCATCCCCCGCCCCCCCCCCCCCCTGATATGGACAAAACAGGTAGTGGAAGAGGTAGAGCCAGACCCAGAGGAAGGCCACCTGGCAGGTGTGTGCAAGGTCGTGTTGATGTGATTTCCTGCAGCCCTGGCCCAAAGTACAGTGTTCAGAAGAAGGCACATCCCATCACTTCCCAAGATTGTCAGGACGTGGTTGACTAATTAACAAAGAACACCACATCTTCCGCAGCCACCAGCGCAACTACAAGCACCACATTTGCTGCATTTGACACTTCGCAGGAGTTATTTGGTGTGGAAATCACTGATTCACAGCCAATACTGCTACAACAAGATGAAGGCGCTATGCAAATTACACCACCTCATACGTCTGAGTTAGATGGCGATACTATGGACGTAACGTGTGAGGAGGGGGATGATGAAGTACCTGGTGTTGGTGCAGTTTTGGAGGTGTCTGAGGAAAGCGAAGCTGGGCAGAATGATTATGATGACGATTATACGGATGCCACATATGTTCCCAATAGAGGAGATGACCAGGGGACAGTTCAGAGGGGGAGTCAGAGAGGAGTAGGAGGAGACGAGTCCCTGAAAGAAGCAGAGGGAGCTCGTCCTCAGAAACAGCTGGTGGCAGTATCCGGCGCCATGTATTGCCAGCTATGGACAGCCAGCCGACATGCCCTTCAACGTCAGCTGCTGATGCCACCATAGTGCCATAACCCCAGGGGGGCTCAGCGGTTTGGAAATGTTTTAATGTGTGTGCCTCAGATCAGAGCAATGCCATCTGTTGTCTCTGCCTCCAAAAATTGAGCCGTGGAAAGGCCAACACTCACGTAGGGACAAGTGCCTTACGAAATCACCTGGAGAAAAGGCACAAACAGCAATGGGAAGAACACCTGAGGAAAAGCAGCACACAAAAGACAAGCCACCCTCCGCCTCCTCTTTCTCCTTCAGGTGCAGCATCTTCAGCCGCTTTCTCCCTTGCCCCTTCACAGCCACCCTCCTCCACTCTGCCTCTGCCCTTGAGCGGTTCCTGCTCCTCTGCCCACAGCAGCCAGGTGTCCGTGAAGGAAGTCTTTGAGCGGAGGAAGCCAATTTCTGCCAGTCACCCTCTTGCCCGGGGTCTAACAGCTGGCGTGGTGGAACTATTAGCTTGCCAGCTATTACCATAAAAGCTGTGGACACTGAGGCTTTCCGTAAATTTGTGGCCATTGGGACACCGCAGTGGAAGATACCAGGCCGCAATTATTTTTCTAAAAAGGCCATACCCAAACTGTACAGTGAAGTTGAGAGGCAAGTGGTGTCATCTCTGGCGACCCTGCTCATAGTGTTGCTCAAATACCCCTTTTCAAAATTCGAGTTAGGTCGAATTCGAATAGTAAATTATTCGAGATCAGTCGAATATTCGAGTCGAATAATTTTTACTATTCGATTCGACCTCGGAATTCGAGCTCACTATTCGAGTCGGTATTCGAGCTCATTATTCGAGCTGACTATTCGAAATGGCCTTAAATAGCTTCCAACACTTGTTTTGAGGGTGAATGATGCAAGAAACCTCTTTTTTTCCAAGTAACAACAGCAAGTGATTATGTGGGGATGTTCCTTTAAAAAAAAAAAGTTGAAAAGAGAAGTTGTGTCCAGAAATTTGTTCAGTACTGTATATACTTCTTCTTCTTCTTCTTTATCTTCTATATCTTCTTCTTCTTCTTCTTCTATATCTTCTTCTTCTATATCTTCTTCTTCTATATATTCTTCTATATCTTCTTCTTCTTTTATATTGTCTTCTTCTTCTTCTTCTTCATCTTCTTCATCATCATCTTCTTCTTCTTCATCTTCTTTTTCTTCATCTTCTTCATCTTCTTCTTCATCTTCTTCTTCATCTTCTTCATCTTCTTTTTCATCTTCTTCATCTTCTTCATCTTCTTCTTCTTCTTCTTCTTCTTCATCTTCTTCATCTTCAACTTCTTCATCTTCTTCTTCTTCTTCATCTTCTTCATCTTCTTCTTCTTCTTCTTCTTCATCTTCTTCATCTTCAACTTCTTCATCATCTTCTTCTTCTTCATCTTCTTCATCTTCTTCATCTTCTTCTTCATCTTCTTCTTCTTCTTCTTCATCATCTTCTTCTTCTTCATCTTCTTCATCTTCATCTTCTTCATCTTCTTCATCTTCTTCTTCTTCTTCTTCATCTTCTTCTTCTTCTTCATCATCTTCTTCTTCTTCATCTTCTTCATCTTCTTCATCTTCATCTTCTTCATCTTCTTCTTCTTCATCATCTTCATCTTCTTCTTCATCTTCTTCTTCTTCATCATCTTCATCTTCTTCTTCTTCATCTTCTTCTTCTTCATCTTCATCTTCTTCATCTTCTTCATCTTCATCTTCTTCATCTTCTTCATCTTCTTCTTCTTCATCTTCTTCTCCTTCTTCTTCTTCTTCATCTTCTTCTTCTTCTTCTTCATCTTCTTCTTCTTCATCTTCTTCATCTTCTTCTATATCGTCTTCTTCTTCACTTATTTCTCTTTTCAATTTTTTTTTTTTAAAGAAATGCAGCTATTTTTGAGCGTAACAAATAGCTGGTGGCGCACGCATGTTGGAAGCGCCATTGTATGTGCTCCCTGGCAGTGGAAACACACAGACAGCAGGAGGTAAATTCAGCAGCAGGAGGAGGAGGATGAGTGTGTGGCAGCAGGCAGTCAATGAGGCAGGCAGCGTGACATAATAGCCCTGGTACCTAGCGGTGATACCAGGGCTGTAAATAAACACAGCAGGCAGGAGGTCCCAGACAGCGGTCGTGTAGCCCACATTGTGTCCAATACACAACTGGGACAACACAGTTTTCAACCCGGGCACCTCAGAAAAATTAAACCTTTTTTTTTTTTTTATGGTTTTGTAGTTTTGTTTTTACAACAAATTACACAGACAGATATAGCTATTTTTTGACGTAATAGCTGGTGGCAGAGTGGCAGCAGAAGGTAAATCTGTGTACCCTGGCGTTGGGAAACACAGACAGACAGACAGCAGCAGCAGCAGCAGGAGGAATGGAGGAGTAATGTGAGCAGCTATTGTTTGACGTAATAGCTGGTGGCAGAGTGGCAGCAGAAGGTAAATCTGTGTACCCTGGCGTTGGGAAACACAGACAGACAGCAGCATCAGCAGGAGGAATGGAGGAGTAGTGTGAGTGTGGCAGCAGGCAGGCAGCGTGACATAATAGCCCTGGTACCTAGCGGTGATACCAGGGCTGTAAATAAACACAGCAGGCAGGAGGTCCCAGACAGCGGTCGTGTAGCCCACATTGTGTCCAATACACAACTGGGACAACACAGTTTTCAACCCGGGCACCTCAGAAAAATTAAACCTTTTTTTTTTTTTTATGGTTTTGTAGTTTTGGTTTTACAACCAATTACACAGATATAGCTATTTTTTGACGTAATAGCTGGTGGCAGAGTGGCAGCAGAAGGTAAATCTGTGTACCCTGGCGTTGGGAAACACAGACAGACAGACAGCAGCAGCAGGAGGAATGGAGGAGTAATGTGAGCAGCTATTGTTTGACGTAATAGCTGGTGGCAGAGTGGCAGCAGAAGGTAAATCTGTGTACCCTGGCGTTGGGAAACACAGACAGACAGCAGCATCAGCAGGAGGAATGGAGGAGTAGTGTGAGTGTGGCAGCAGGCAGGCAGCGTGACATAATAGCCCTGGTATCTAGCGGTGATACCAGGCCGTAAATGAACACAACAGGAGGTCCCAGACAGCGGTCGTGCAGCCCACATCGTGTCCAATACACAACTGGGACAACACAGTTTTCAACCCGGGCACCTCAGAAAAATTAAACCTTTTTTTTTTTTTTATGGTTTTTTGGTTTTGTTTGTAAAACAAATTACACAGATATATAGCTATTGTTTGACGTAATAGCTGGTGGCAGAGTGGCAGCAGAAGGTAAATCTGTGTACCCTGGCAGTGGGAAACACAGACAGACAGCAGAAGGGCAGTACACAGCAGCCCACTGTAGGTGTAAAATGTGTGGCTGCAGGCGATGTAATAGTCAAAGTGAACCAGGCTGGCTTAGTGAGCAGGAGCCAGGAGGTGGTAAAGGGTGGTAAGGCACATTAACGATGGTTCTTAGCCAGTTCATGTCCCCCTCTCGCCGACAACAGGGGCCAGGAACTCGCCTTCCACCCACGCCTGGTTCATCTTGAGAAACGTCAGTCTGTCCACAGACTTGTGAGACAGACGTGAGCGTTTCTCGGTGACCACACCACCAGCTGCACTGAAGCAGCGCTCGGACAGCACGCTGGAAGGGGGGCAGGACAGCACTTCCAGGGCGTACTGCGCCAGCTCGCTCCAGATCTCCAGGCGCTTGACCCAATACTCCATGGGATCAACAGGGGCATCGCTGTCAAGCCCGCTGTAGGACCCCATGTAGTCAGCCACCATGCGGGTCAGGCGCTGGCTGTGACCGGTGGAGGATGCTGCTGCATGCACCTCCTCTCTAGTCACTGCTGCCGGAGCCTCTACAGTCCTGTAGAGCTCGTGGCTGAGAGACAGCAGGTCTGTGGGGCGCTTGCTGCTGGATGCAGGCACCTGCTGCTGCCTCTGTGCTGGCTGCTGGACAGTGGGGGTGGAAGGCTGGGGGAAGGCTTCCTCCAAGCGCTCAACAAGGGCCTGCTGCAAGCTCCTTATTTGTTGCGCTGGGTCTCCTCCTGCAGGCGGCAGGAACTGGCTCAACTTCCCCTTGAGGCGTGGGTCCAACATCATGCTGATCCAGATGTCCTCCCTCTGCTTCATCTGGATCACCCTGGGGTCCTTGCGCAGGCACGCCAGCATGTGCGCTGCCATTGGGAAGAGGCGGGCCACGTGTGCTGGCACATCGACGGCAGTGCTGTCCTCCTCATCCTCCTCCTCTGCCGCCTCATCCTCTCTCCACCCCCGCACCAACTCAGCTGCACTGTGCTGCTCCCCCTCATCAGCAGCAAGGTCAGGGACCTCCACCAAGTCCTCCTCCTCCTCCCCCTCAGAGGTGGACTGTGCAGCTGCTTGCCGCTCCTGCTGGTCCAAGGCTGCCGCTCCCTGTTCCAGCAAAGCATCGAGGGCCCTGTTCAGCAGACAAACCAGGGGCACCCACTCGCAGACCATAGCATGGTCCCTGCTCACCATGTTAGTGGCCTGCAGAAAGGGAGCCAGCACTAAGCACACCTGCTGCATGTGCCTCCAGTCATCATCGGGGACGATGGACGGGATGTTGCTGGTCTTGTCCCTTCTCTGAGCGGCGGAAACAGTGGCCAGGGCAAGGTACTGGTTGACAGCGTGCTTCTGTTCAACCAGACGCTCCAACATCGCCAGGGTGGAGTTCCAGCGAGTCGGAACGTCAAGGATCAGCCGATGGCGTGGCAGATCCAGCTCCTTTTGCACGTCTTACAGGCTCGCACAGGCTGCAGCTGAGCGCCGGAAGTGACGCACAACGTTCCTTGCCGTTTCCAGCAGTTCGCCCATCCCCTGGTAGGTGCGCAAGAACTTCTGCACTACCAGGTTCAGCACGTGGGCAAGACAGGGGATGTGGGTCAGGTTTCCCCTGTCTATTGCGGCAACCAGATTGGCCCCATTGTCGGCCACCACCTCTCCGACTCTGAGGCCTCTGGGGGTCAGCCAAATCCTCTCCTGCTCCTGGAGTTTGGCCAACACATGGGTTGCCGTCAGCTTGGTCTTCCCAAGGCTGACCAAGTGCAGCAGCGCTTGGCAGTGGCGGGCCTTCATGCTGCTGCTGAGGCGGGGGGTTTGGCCAGGTGTGCCGGAGGATGGCAGAGGATCGGAGGAACCTGCTGCAGTTCCCCTGACCCTGCGGGGTGGCACCACCCACTGTGTTGCTGCTGCTGCTGTGCCCGCTGCTGCTCTCCCATCCTCACCCCCTTCCACCAAGCTGACCCAGTGGACAGTGAAGGACAGGTAGCGGCCTGTCCCGAAGCGGCTGCTCCAGGAGTCCATGGTGACGTGGACCCTTTCACCAACCGCGTGCTCCAGCCCTCGCTCCACATTGGCCATCACAAAGCGGTGCAGTGCAGGAATGGCCTTGCGGGAGAAAAAGTGTCTGCTGGGGAGCTGCCAGTCTGGGGCTGCGCAAGCAAGCAGCGCACGAATGTCGCTCCCCTCCTGCACGAGCGTGTACGGCAGGAGTTGGGAGCACATGGCCCGTGCCAGCAAGCCGTTCAGCTGCCGCACGCGACGGCTGCTGGGAGGCAGAGCCCTAACCACCCCCTGGAAGGACTCGCTCAAAAGGCTCTGGCGTGGCCTTTTGCTGGCACGGGAATCAGCAGACACAGCGGAGGAGGCCACTGAGGACTGGCTGCCAGAACAGGCCTCAGTGTCGGCGGCAGGAGTTGCAGAGGGGGGAGGAGCAGTGCGTTTCCGCACTCCTGCTGGTGCTGCTGGAGGAGCAGGAGGGCGGGTGGCTGCTGTTGCTGCTGCTGCTGAAGGCTGTGCAGTGATGGGTGTGGTGCCACTGCCAGCACCAGATGCCTTCAGCCTCTGGAACTCCTGATGCTGGTGGAAATGTTTCGCAGCAAGGTGGTTGATGAGCGAGCTGGTGCAGAACTTTAAGGGGTCTGCACCTCTGCTCAACTTCCGCTGACAGTGGTTGCAAGTGGCGTACTTGCTGTACACTGTGGGCATGGTGAAAAAGCGCCAGATTGGTGACAGAAACATCCCCCTACGGCATGGAAGCGCTGCTGCCTGTCTCCCTGTGGTGGTTGGGGGGGGGGCTTGGGGGGCTTGGGTGCGGCTGGTGGTGGTACTGGCAGATGCTGCTGCTACTGCTGCTGAGCCTGAGACACCAGCAGGCTGTGGGACCTGCCTACTGCTGCTGCCAATGCTTGCAATGATGCGCCTCCTTGCAAGGCCCACAAGAGCATTCTCCTCCTCCTCCTCAGAGCTGCTGAGGACGACATCCCCTGGAGGTGGTGGCACCCAGTCTCTGTCTGTCACCGGGTCATCAACATCCTCCCCCTCCTGAAACATGTCCTGCTGGGATGAGGACCCCCCAAACTCCTCTCCTGATGCATGGATGGGCTGCTTGACTGTCGCCACAGTCTTGCTGTCCAATCCCTCATCCCCCAAAGTGCCCATCAGCATCTCCTCCTCAAGATCGCCAACAACAGCAGACAATTTACTCATGATGCCTGGGGTCAAAAGACTGCTGAATGACAGGTCGGCGAGTGACGGTGAACTGGCCTCCTCCCCAGACCCTGCTGGGCGGCTGCTGCGAACAGGGGTGGTGGTGGTGGTGGTGAGGGTGGAGGCCTCAGATGCAGAGCTGATGGCGGGCTGCTCATCCTCCGTCATGAGTTGCACCACAGTGTCTGCATGCTTTTCCTCAATGGGACGTTTCCGACCCGGCTGGAGGAAAATCGGAGCAGGTGCTACACGCTGCTGCTGCTGTGTCTCTGCAGCGTGAGTTGCAGATGCTCCTGCTGGGCGGCGCCCAAGGCGTCCACGGCCAGTGGCTATGGGAGGAATGTTAGCCACTGACGCTGCTGCTGCTGCTGCGGAACTGTGCATGGTGGCGCGCCCGCGGCTTGCCACAATGCTGCTCCCTCTCCTCCTGATTCCCTTGCTGCCCTTCCCCTTGCCCAAACCGCGCTGGCTGCCACTTCCAGACATCTTCGATGTTTTGGGCGTATAGACAAAAGTTTTTTAAAAGGGCGGGTGAAAAGTGGGGAACTTTAATGGAGTGGGTTGGTGGGTGAGGTGACTGAGTGAGTGTCCCTAGTACAGTAAGTAAGTAGTAACAGTCAGGAAGTACA
The DNA here is from genome assembly GCF_040937935.1 of Hyperolius riggenbachi. Classification (NCBI taxonomy): domain Eukaryota; kingdom Metazoa; phylum Chordata; class Amphibia; order Anura; family Hyperoliidae; genus Hyperolius; species Hyperolius riggenbachi. Next base: position 39,175,262 of record NC_090652.1, on the reverse strand, counting down.
ACTAGCAGTTACAATAATCAGTAGTAATCACAAGTAAATTTAGTGTGTGTACACTACAGACAGTGAGTGCACGCACGCGCAAACACGCGCAGGAGCTAGCCTATGAACAGTGACTGAGTGAGTGTCCCTAGTACAGTAAGTAAGTAAGTAGTAACAGTCAGTAAGCACAACTAACTAATTACAATAATCAATCAGTTATCAGAAGGAAATAGAGTGTGTGTAGTGTGTACACAGACAGTGAGTGCACACACGCAGGAGCTAGTAGCCTATGAACAGTGACTGAGTGTCCTAGACTCCTAGTACAGTAAGAGTAAGTAGTAACAGTAAGTACAACTAACTAATTACAATAATCAATCAGTTATCAGAAGGAAATAGAGTGTGTGTAGTGTGTGTACACAGACAGTGAGTGCACACACGCAGGAGCTAGTAGCCTATGAACAGTGACTGAGTGTCCTAGACTCCTAGTACAGTAAGAGTAAGTAGTAACAGTAAGTACAACTAACTAATTACAATAAGCAATCAGTTATCAGAAGGAAATAGAGTGTGTGTAGTGTGTGTACACAGACAGTGAGTGCACACACGCAGGAGCTAGTAGCCTATGAACAGTGACTGAGTGTCCTAGACTCCTAGTACAGTAAGTAGTAACAGTAAGTACAACTAACTAATTACAATAATCAATCAGTTATCAGAAGGAAATAGAGTGTGTGTAGTGTGTACACAGACAGTGAGTGCACACACGCAGGAGCTAGTAGCCTATGAACAGTGACTGAGTGTCCTAGACTCCTAGTACAGTAAGTAGTAACAGTAAGTACAACTAACTAATTACAATAATCAATCAGTTATCAGAAGGAAATAGAGTGTGTGTAGTGTGTACACAGACAGTGAGTGCACACACGCAGGAGCTAGTAGCCTATGAACAGTGACTGAGTGTCCTAGACTCCTAGTACAGTAAGTAGTAACAGTGAGTACAACTAACTAATTACAATATTCAATTACAATAATCAATCAGTTATCAGAACTTGGAAATAGAGTGTGTGTAGTGTGTACACAGACAGTGAGTGCACACACGCAGGAGCAGCTAGTAGCCTATGAACAGTGACAGTGAGTGTCCTAGTACAGTTACAGTATATAACTACAATACTAATACAATCAGTAGTAAAGGACAGCAGAAATACTGGTATAGAATAGAGAGAAATAAACAGAGGACAGGAGGACAGCTGCCCAGTGCCCACACAGGCAGGCCCTGAGGCCTAAAGCTGTAAGCCTGCAGCAGCTGGCCTGTCTCTATGTAACACAAAAGCTACTAACTAAAATACAATGTCTAACTAACTAACAACAATATAGGTGTGTATAGGAGGTGTATGTGAGCAAAAACGCTAGGTAAATGACCACAATAAAGCTCTTGCTAAGCCAAAGCACAAAGGAGCAACTCTCTCTCTATGCAAGTCTCAGGCAAGGACGGAGAAACGTAACATGGCGGCCGCTATTTATAGGGTAGGGGCTGGCCAGGGTCCCCCTCTGTGATTGGCTGCCGTCAGAGGGCCTGGGAGCCCTCTGATTGGCTCTAAGGACATCAATCTGGGCTATGACGCTATTCGAGCTCGGTACCGAGCTCGAATAGCGCCGTTTGCTCGAATAGCTCGAATAGTGAATGGGCTATTCGAGTGTACGCGAATAGCCCATTCGAATAGCTACAGCTATTCGGAGCTCGAATACCGAGCTCGAATAGCTGGAAAAGAGCTCGAATATTCGAGCTACTCGAATATTCGAGCTCTGCTGAGCACCACTGCCTGCTCATGTTCTCTTGCCTGCTAGAACAGGAGAAAGCCGTCACCCAGTACCTGTACAATTACAGTAGAAGGACGCAATCTGGGGAGATGGGGATGTTGTGGCCCAACAACTGGACACTGATTCGAAATGCATGCAGGCTCATGCGGCCGTTTGAGGAGGTGACCAACCTGGTGAGTCGCAGTGAAGGCACCATCAGTGACTTGATCCCCTACGCTTACTTCCTGGAGCGTGCCGTGCGTAGAGTGGTGGATCAAGCTGTGGAGGAGCGTGAAGAGGAACAGTTATGGCAGGAAGATTCATGGGAGCAATTTTCATCGGACCCATATGTTTCCTCAACACCTGCGGCAGCACAGAGGGGGGAAGAGGAGGAGGAAGAAGAGTCGTGTAGGGAAGAAGAGGAGTCAGATTCGGAGGATGACGAGAAGGGTGTTTATGTGGAGGAGGAAGAGACGGCGGCAGAATAACAACCGCAGCAGCCGTTGCAGGGGGCTTGTGCTGCTCCACGTTCCCGTGGTATTGTTCGTGGCTGGGGGAGGAAGAGGACTTACGTGACATCACTGAGGAAGAGCAAGAGGAGATGGATAGTACGTCTGCATCCGAATTTGTACAGATGGCCTCTTTCATGCTGTCCAGCCTGTTGAGGGACCCCCGTATAAAAAAACTCAAGGGGAATGACCTGTACTGGGTGGCCATGCTACTAGACCCTCGGTACAGGCACAAAGTGGCGTACCTGTTACCAACTCACCTGAAGGCGGAAAGGATGCAGCACATGCAGAACAAGCTGGCAATTATGCTTTACAATGCGTTTAAGGGTGATGTGACAGCACAACGCAATAAAGGTACCACTGGCAGTAATCCTCCTCCCATGTCCACACAGGCAAGGACAGGACGCTCCAGTGATCTCATAGTGATGTCGGATATGCGGACATTCTTTAGTCCAACGCCTCGCCATAGCCCTTCGGGATCCACCCTCCATCAACGCCTGGACCGGCAGGTAGCCGACTACATAGGGCATAAGTGTGGATGTAGACACTGTGAGCAGCGACGATGAACCCTTGGACTACTGGGTGCGCAAGCTTGACCTGTGGCCAGAGCTGTCCCAATTTGCCATCCAACTTCTCTCTTGCCCTGCCGCAAGCGTCCTGTCAGAAAGGACCTTCAGTGCAGCTGGAGGCATTGCCACTGAGAAGAGAAGTCACCTAAGTCACAAAAGTGTTCAGTATCTCACCTTTATCAAAATGAATGAGGCATGGATCCCGGATGTCTACTGCCCGCCCAAAGACTAAGTCAGTCCCCACACACAGCATCTCTGCCTGCACGCCGTGTGACTGCTGGCTGCCTGCCTGCCCCAAGACTAAGTCGCTCCCCACACAGCACCTCTGCCCGCCAGCCGCTTGACTGCCTTCTCCGCCACCACCAACAGGGTCCAGGAATCCAGGTGGATTCCTGATTTTTTTAGGCCGCTGCTAGCAGCAGCCGCTATAATATTTTTTCTGGGGTGTGTACATGCTTGCCTAATTTTTCTGGCTGCACTGTGGGTGGCTGCAACAACAAAACAAAAGGCATGTACATGTGCCCATCCCCCTTCGTGATCATTACCTTGCCGCGGTGAAGGGGCTTGCGTATCACAATGAAGCAATGACCGCCGGCTTTATGAGTGTCTCGGGGGTTGGCACACCAAATATAATAAGGTCGTTGCTTCATTGTGGTCAGACCAAATTTGATCAGCTGGACAGTCACTGTTCTGTCATTAAGCTACATCAGCCGGGAGACCATATGGGCTGTAAAGCCACCATCACCTGCACTCTCGTCATGGTGCGCACCAGTCCAGCATGGCTGTCACTATACAAACGGCTGTTTGCAGTCACTGCATACCTTTCACTGCATCTGTGACTGCACATTGTATTATACCTGGCAGTCAGTGCATACCTTTCACTTGAATGGACGGCAGACTTGCCCTCCAGAACAGATTCTCCTGAAAGGCAAGTGGTGTTGTCATTGTCCGCCATAACAGATTGTCGTTACAGGATTTAAAATTGATTCATTTAATATACAGTAGGGCCTCGAAAGTCCTCCTCCTGTATTGTTATTTTTAGCCCAAACAAGTCTCTTCTGCTTGTTGCCTGTCCTTAGCAGTGGTTTCCTAGCAGATATTCTACCATGAAGGCCTGATTCACAGTCTCCTCTTAACGGAATTGAACCCTCATTCCCCGGCCATTACCCGTGGTCACTCACAAATGGCAGACTTGCCCTCCAGAGGATTCTTGTAGAAGAATCATGGTGCAAAAATTGGCCGCCATAGGTTAAAGGATTTAAAGTTGATTCATTACATCAGGGCCTCGAAAGTCCTCCTGTATTGTTATTTTTGGTCACTACCTCGGGGCGGGCATGCCATGCCTGCTGCCCTCCTTGCCTGGATGTGTGGTGGTAGCTGTTTCTTAGGCTACAACTCCAGACCGGAATCAGACCAGGAAGGATTCCCTGGCCATTACCCATGGTCAGTGGTCACAATGGCAGACTTGACCTCCATAACAGATTCTCGCCGGAGACCAACCTGGTGAATCGCAGTGAAGGCACCATCAGACTTGCCTTCCATAACAGATTCTCGTTAAAGGATTTAAAGTTGATTCATTACATCAGAGCCTCGAAAGTCCTCCTGTATTGTTATTTTTGGTCACTACCTCGGGGCGGGCATGCCATGCCTGCTGCCCTCCTTGCCTGGATGTGTGGTGGTAGCTGTTTCTTAGGCTACAACTCCAGACCGGAATCAGACCAGGAAGGATTCCCTGGCCATTACCCATGGTCAGTGGTCACAATGGCAGACTTGACCTCCATAACAGATTCTCACCGGAGACCAACCTGGTGAATCGCAGTGAAGGCACCATCAGACTTGCCTTCCATAACAGATTCTCGTTAAAGGATTTAAAGTTGATTCATTACATCAGAGCCTCGAAAGTCCTCCTGTATTGTTATTTTTGGTCACTACCTCGGGGCGGGCATGCCATGCCTGCTGTCCTCCTTGCATGGATGTGTGGTGGTAGCCGTTTCTTAGGCTACAACTCCAGACCGGAATCAGACCAGGAAGGATTCCCCGGCCATTACCCATGGTCAGTGGTCACAATGGCAGACTTGACCTCCATAACAGATTCTCGTTAAAGGATTTAAAGTTGATTCATTACAGCAGAGCCTTGAAAAAGTCGGTTCTTTCTTTTTCTTTTACAGTCAGGACCAGTGTATCCCCTGCCGTGCCTGCTGCCTTCCTTGTGGTAGCCGTTTCTTAGGTTCCAACTCCGGAATCGAATCGAAGCAGGATTCCCCGGCCTGTTTGTTACCCGCCGTGGACACCATGGTACTGAGAAAGTACCAAAGAAAGTTTCACACAGTTGAATGAATGGCAGACTTGCCCTCCATAACGCATTCTTGGCAAATGCTTTCGACTTGGTTTGTCTTACGCTGGGTCAAGGGTCCATCTGACCACAGATGCCTGGTCTGCATTACGCTGGGTCAAGGGTCCATCTGACCACAGATGCCTGGTCTGCAAAGCGTGGTCAGGGCAGGTACAGGACTTATACAGCATGGGTCTCAGGCTCCCACTTCGGACCGGAATCGAACCCTGATTCCCCAACCATTACCCTTGGTCACAACGGCAGACTTGCCCTCCATAGGATTCTCATTGAAGGTACTGAACCGCAAGCAGAAAATGTAATTTAAAAAAAAAATTTGATGTAAGCTTTAACAATGGTAGAGAAAGAACCATGGAAAGTTGATAAGGCAGTCAGACATTACCTAACCTGACATCATTGAGTGAGGAAGAGCAATCTCGCCATGGTGCACAGTAGTCCAGCACGGCCGTCACTACACAAACAGCTGTTTGCGGTGCGTTACACAGTGAGTTTGGTCTGTCAGTGTGAAGCAGTACACTAATTACACTCTAATTACACTCACTGATTGATGTATACACATGCAAAAAGTTTTAAAGCACTTTAGGCCTGTAATTTAGCATTCAATGTGATTTCTGCCCTAAAAAAGGCTGCTTTGCGTCAAATCCAGATTTTTCCCCGGGACTTTTGGCATGTATCCCACTCCGCCATGCCCCCCTCCAGGTGTTAGATCCTTTGAAACATCTTTTCCATCACTTTTCTGGCCAGCATAAGTGTTTCTACTTTTCCAAGTTCGCCTCCCCATTTAAGTCTATTGCGGTTCGTGAAGGTTTGTGCGAACCGAACCTTCCGCGGAAGTTCACGAACGGGGTTAGCAAACCGAAAATCGGAGGTTTGGGCCATCTCTACTTTTGGGTAGATCCCACATGCCTAAAGCCTGGTACACCTTAATTTATGATTGGCCAATCACAGACCAATTTTACCCCCACTATGTAGTATGAGAGTTAACCTACACAATCTGTTCATAGTATTTAAAATCTGTCGACCATCATACTACATGGCAGTGGTAAAATTGGCCAATTGAAAGTGTGTGCCAGGCTTAAGTAATGGATGCGCCACACACCGTCTGCCTAGCTAGGACGAGCTTAGTGCTTATGATATTGCAAGGTGGGGAGCAATAGAAGCATTACGTGTTATTGCTGATTAAAGTTTTTCAGGACACTGAGCATGATATTATAAGCATGATATTATGAATCTGTTTGGTTAAGCACTATTCTATTTGGTTTACTGAGGAGTACCAAGTAAGCTTTTATAGGTATAAGGGAAAACACCTTAAAAAACAAACACAGAGACATTGGGAACCTGGACGGTGTAGTGAGTTCAAAATAAAAAGGAGTATCAATCAGTAGACTGGAGTACTCACACAATTGGTTTGCAGGGAGTGAAACTTACCAACGTAGCTTTTGGAGACTAACCGTGTTCTCACGGGTATAGTGCTTTCACTGTACGTGGGTCACTTTCTCTGGTGCAAATCAAATATAAATAGTGTAAGGCCGCTTTCACACTACATGTGATTCCAATTTTTTTATACGATCCAATTTTTATATTGCATGCTGCTATGTTTTTTAATCTGAACTGGATCATATGAAAAATCGTAATCGCATGGAGTGTCCAAGAGGTCTCAAGAGGAGTTATGGCTAAAGCAGCGCTTTCAGACAGTAATTTGGGCGCCGTAAAAAGACAGAGCCCAAATTACCATAAAAACAGTGTATTTCGGCTGCCAGCAATAGCTGAAAGCCAAATTATGTATTTCCCCACTGTCCACGGTAACCTGGAGGGGGAATAGTAATTAATGCCGCTGGTACTTTTGCAGGTGCAGGATGAGCTATTTTCCGGCATTACTCTGTGCCCAAATTTGCCGCCGGCTTAAAGCAAATGGGAACCAAATGCTAAAAAGAAAACCCAGATACTTACCTAAGGAGAGAGAAGGCTCTGGGTCCTATTGAGCCTACCCTCTCCACTCCCAGTGCACTCCGTGCAGCGCTTCCTTCGCCATTTGAATCCCCCACCGCGGTGGACTTCGGAAGTTTTCGGGAGCCTAGTCCTCAGAAACACAGGTGGCTCCATACTGCGCACATGCGATTACGTGATAGAGGGTGCTCGCAGGAGCATAACTAGTGTGGATCACCCTTCCTGGCCTGCTTAGGGCCATTTTTTGGGGGGGCAGGAGGGGTCGCAGCATGAGGGGAAAGCTGGCCACACATTGGTGGGGAGGGGGGCAGTCGCCCCCTCCCTCACCTTTGGCTCTCCCCTCTGCGCTCCCCTCATGCATTAATAATCAGTGGCTGGCATCGGGCAGTGGCAGATACACATACCTCCATCCACCGCGGAGGTCCATCTCTAAGTGCCTCATGCTACTTCCTGTTTAAACAGCAAGTAGTTCCAGACACTTAGACATCGGAACCTCCAGCGCGTGGATGGAGGTATGTGTATCTGCCGCTGCCCACTGCCAGCCGCTGATTATTGATGCAGGAGGGGAGCGCAGAGCCCAAGGTGAGGGAGGGAGGGACTGCCCCCCTCCCCGCCGATGTGTGGCCAGCTTTCCCCTCATGCTGTGACCCCTCCTGGCCCCCTATTGTTACACCCCTGGGTGCTTGCACGTGCGCAGTATGGAGCGGCTCGTCTTTGGGAGCACTCGGGCTCCTGAAGAGTTCCTGAAGTCTCTCTTCGGTGGCAGAGAAAATTGCATTTGGCCGAATTAGTCAAATGCTGCTATGGTGGATTCTGAGCTGGAACGGACACCAGGAGAGGAGAGGAAAGGCCCTATAGGACCCAGAGCCTTCCCTCTCCTTATGTAAGTATCTGCCTTTTTTTTTTTAAGCGATGGTTCCCATTTACTTTAATTATATGTACGCCTCTAGCAAGTACCTCCAATGAAGGCTAGGAACACAACACTGGATAAGAGGCCCCCAGTAATGATTCAAAAAAAAAACAAAAAAACCCAAAAAACTTTAAAACCAAAAAAGAATTCGAGGTGGCTTACCTCAGTGATTACACAATACAGGTGAAACTCAAAAAATTAGAATACTGTATGTCCATTGAACAAGCAAGAAAAATAAGATTAAAAAAAAAGAGAAAGAAAGAAAAAATGTTTACCTGTTACATTATTGGCATAACCCAATTAAGAGCAATGTCTAAGACAAGGATAACTTATTAGTTTCACCTTTTAAGATGAATTACTGATATGAATGGACTTTTGCACGATAATCTAATTTTTCGAGTTTTACCTGTATTAGAAAAAGGAAGACATTATTTTGCACTAGGCAACGCGTTTCGTGAATTCCTATGTGTCACATTATCAGACCATGGGCCATATGCAATTCACTTTTTCACCTGTGTTTTCTCCTAGGTGATATTTTTAAACTTGTCAATAAAATGCCTTTTAACCACCCTGGCGTTCTGATTAAATCGCCAGGGTGGCTGCGGGAGGGTTTTTTTTAAATAAAAAAAAAACTATTTCATGCAGCCAACTGAAAGTTGGCTGCATGAAAGCCCACTAGAGGGCGCTCCGGAGGCGATCTTCCGATCGCCTCCGGCGCCCAGAATAAACAAGGAAGGCCGCAATGAGCGGCCTTCCTTGTTTTGCTTATATCGTCGCCATAGCGACGAGCGGAGTGACGTCATCGACGTCAGCCGACGTCCTGACGTCAGCCGCCTCCGATCCAGCCCTTAGCGCTGGCCGGAACTTTTTGTTCCGGCTACGCTGGGCTCAGGCGGCTGGGGGACCCTCTTTCGCCGCTGCTCGCGGCGAATCGCCGCAGAGCGGCGGCGATCAGGCAGCACACGCGGCTGGCAAAGTGCCGGCTGCGTGTGCTGCTTTTTATTTCATTAAAATCGGCCCAGCAGGGCCTGAGCGGCAGCCGCTGGCGGTGTTGGACGAGCTGAGCTCGTCCAGACCGCTCAGCTGGTTAAGCCCCCAGAAGGCAAGAAAATGATTAAAATAATTTTGATAGTACTTTTTCACCAACTTTTTGGTACTTTTTTAGTTGAAAAGTACTGAAAAGTTATTTAAAATCAAAGATGAAAAATTATCTCCTAGGTGAAAACTCAGGTGAAAAAGAGAATTGCATATGGCCCTGTGTCTCAGTGTATACAAATCAATGCAGAGCATACTCAATAATAGACACACAAACAAACGCTCAATATGAAAATGCATAAAACTTTGCTTTAAAACACACATACCGGGTTGTGCAAAATACTATAGCATATATATAAATATAAATCATTAATACAATATAAACAACTAGTTATTATCATACAGCCATAGTCACACATGATATGATCTAGGATAGAAAAGAACAGTTCGATAAAACATCAACGTGTATTTATATATACACCTATGTATACACACGTTGATGTTTAATCGAAATGTTCTTTTATATATGCACCTGGGTAGGGCAGACCTACCAAAAGAGGATTGGATCTCGTATACCGTATGTCTTTACAATTTGGACCAAATTATAATTAAGGGGATTATTCTATGAGTAGCTGTTAAGAATAGAAAGTGCACATTGCTTAGAAGTCAGCACTAAAAGTTATATGATAAAGTGCACTACAGAATAATGTGCTTGTACCAGGCCCTATGCTGTGCACATTTATCTGTGAAAGGGCCAGTGGGAGCAATAATGACTACTGCAAGTTCTATTTGCTCTGTCAATGGGCTGGAAGACAGAAAGCAGTGGCCGGTATAGAAAGAAGAGGGAGAGTCCTCTATAGTACATTGTGGGTAACAGTACAAACCAGGTATGTGTAAGTAGCCAAAGCATTGAGCGCCTTTGACGCTCACCCGTAGTCTACATAGATTCATCCCTGTGGCTTGGACTTCTGGGTGTGCAGGATAGCATGAGTCACCTGTGATGTCATTACGTTTGTGTGGCAACGGGCTAGCAGGCTACAGATTGGGAGTCCGTCCACCATATTAGATGTGGCTGAAATGGGCTAGAAGTCTTCCCTGTAGTAAATGCCATGGCTCAAAGATAGGGAGGGGAGAATGGAATGTACAAGGGGGAAACAGAAGCGCTCCAATAGTGCATTTAAAGATTTTTATTTATTTAAAAAAAGCAACAAATATTGCACTTACATGGTGGTTTCTTTAAAAATTGTGTGTATGTGGCCTGCCACCGATCAATCCTCCAAGCTGCGGTCTGGCCAGGATAAGGGCCGCTCTGTACAACTCTGCAATGTTCCTGCTGGGAGCGAGAGGAGAAGGGGGCGTGGCCGCACCATGTATGTGCCGCTACGTCACTACCGGTTTCGGCGTTTGCCACGCCTTCATCAGCCTTCATGACCTGATGAAGGCCTGGCAAACGCAGAAACCAGTAGTGACACATACGTGGAGCAGTCACGCCCCCTTCTCTTGCTTCCAGTAGGAACATGGCGGAGTTGTACAGAGCGGCCCCAGGTCCTGGCCAGACTGCAGCTTTGAGGATTGATCGGTGGCAGGCCACATACACACAATTTTTAAAGAAACCACCATGTAAGTGCAATATTTATTGCTTTTTTAAATAAAAAAATCTTTTAATGCACTATTGGAGCGCTTCTGTTTCCCCCTTTCACTTTCTTCAGTTTCTGGAACCACCCAGCGAAGAGCAGCTCTGCAGTGTATTAACAAAGGGACACCCCCTTTAATATTGTCAACAAAATAAGCCCTTTTTTTAGATAGACAGCACAGGATAAAAATGTTTTATCTTCTGAGAATGGAATGTGCAGCTGTGATAGTTTACTTCATCCTAGATAAAGTATGCACTGTCTAATAAATTATGTCTGTATATGTCCAGCTATACTGGAATTACGACAGGCTCTTATTTACAGAAAATAACTTAAGTTAACTAATAAGCTAACCTACCTAAGTATTTATGTATTCAGAAATGTATTAAATGTATTACTGCATAACCCAATAGTTAATTATTTAAAAAAAGAGTTCTGCAAAAGCCCTGATTAGTGGCTATATTGATAATTTTGGTGCATTGATAAAATAGCCACTTATAGCTGCTGTTTGGCAGTTAATAGCCACCAATCACAGCTTTTAACATTTCCATCTACAGCGATGAAAATATCGGGGGGGGGGTTAGGGCTAGGAGGCAGGGGTCTTTAACATTAGGAGTGTGTGGGTGGTCCTTAGGGGTTAAGATTAGGCAACACGGGAGGTGTGAAGTTAAGGTTGGGCATGGGGGGGGGGTGGGGGTGGGGGGCATTGTGTGTGTGTGTGTGTGTGTGTGTGTGTGTGTGTGTGTGTGTGTGTGTTAAGGTTAGTAACCGAGGGGCACCATTTTTTACTAGTTGACTTTTTTACATGTACATTAGACATAGAGCTGTAATTCAGTGTATGCCTCCTGAGTAGATAGCATTTAAAAACAGTGGTCAGTTAAATTTGGTTGTGATCTACATAGAAGTGATCGTGTTAGCAAGATAGGAGTTTGGAAGAGGAAAAGCAGTAAAGAGAGAAAAACACTGAGCCTTGGGAAACACTGAAAAAGAGGGGTGTAGAAGAGGACAAGATACCTGCGAAAAGGTTTTGAAATGAGCAGTCAGATAAATAAGAAGCTAGAGATAATGCTGATAATGTGCGCAGTCTGGAGTAGGAAAGGAAATATCAACAGTGCAAAGACAGAGGAAAGTACCATGAAAGGGAAAAGAGAAAGGTTGCCTTGTGACTTGGCTCTGAGGAGCTCATCGCCATCCTCCATAAGAACCATTTCAGTTATGTGTGGGTGTCAAAAACCAGACTGAAGAGGTAGTGAAGAAGTGAAATGTACAAAACCATCCCTGAAATATTCTTAAGTTACAATGAGAAGTTACCCACTTTCTGGAAAGAGCTTGGACACATCAATCAGATCTGGAAATCTGGTGACCATGTTCTCGAGATGGCAGAGGAATTTATGGCAGGGTTCTTCTCCATTCTGCAATAGGATATTTATCATCTTTTCAGATCTCACCACTGGATTTTCTTCTTTTTGGAGCTCAATAATATCAAGCAGATTTATAAGACCTGTTGACCCCACCTCATCAAGCAAACCATCCACGTCCTTCTCAAACACGTCCAATAATTTCCATTGAAGACGTTTTATAACCTCTGGTGCTTTCTCACCAGAAGCCATGATTGCTTTATTTCATGACCTGTAAATACATTTATAACACAGTTACTTTGCCAATCTGCAATAAGTGTTCTTTAATAATTCTGTTGAGGGGCTACACATGATAAGGATAGAAAACTTATGAGCTAATCAGATAAAGGGATGCATTAACTGAACGTCGGTAAAATGTATGTGCACAGAGAATGGTTGTTACGCAAAACCAGTGCTGGGCCGAAATTACCCATGAGCGTAATTACGCATCGTAATTCAATGCAAAATTACGTGTAACTTACGGTCTTACGCGTAATTATTTAGCCATAAAGCGGTATCGTAATTACACCGTCTACCGTAATTGCTAGGTATGCGTAATTTTACGATGACTTACGCGTAATTTTACGCATAATTACTAACGTACAACTCCCCTTTTCTAAGAGTAGCCAATCAGTCAACATCCTAAGCAACCAATAGTATCTTCTCCCGCCCTTCAGTATATAAGTGTACGTTTTGACGCATACGAATAATGTGTACGCAATAGCTGTCACATTGACGGCTATTGCGTACACATCGTCCGTATGCGTCAAAAAGTACGCATTAATGGGTATTACGGCACTATACGTAACATCGTAGCGTAAGTGCCTACATTACGGTATCCTTACGCGTAACTGCGTAAGTTAACGCGTAATTACAGTGATGAACCGTAGATAATTTCCTACGCCGTAACCGTAATTGCGTAATGCGTACTATCGTAAAATTATGCGTAATGATCAGTAAGCGTACATTTTTCCATTACGACCAGCACTACGCAAAACACAGAACATAAATTATGCAGTTTGTGTTACCTGTGTTATACACACAACGCATATGTTACCTGAATAACACACACTATGCAAATAGTATAATGAACCTTAACCCATTCGCGTTCCGTCGTTTTCACTTGAGCAATGTTCACCTCCCATTGATTAGCCTATAACTTTATCACTACTCATCACAATGAACTGATCTATATCTTGTTTTTTCGCCACCAATTAGGCTTTCTTTGGAGGGTACATTTTGCTAAGAGCCACTTTACTGTAAATGCATTTTAACAGGAAGAATAAGAAAAAGTTTTCAGCCATTATAGTTTTAAAATAATACATGCCTCCATAATTAAAACTCACGTATTGTATTTGCCCATATGTCCCGGTTATTACACCGTTAAAATTATGTCCCTATCACAATGTATGGCGACAATATTTTATTTGGAAATAAAGGTGCATTTTTTCCGTTTTGCATCTATCCCGATTTACAAGTTTAAAATAAAAAAAATATAGAAATATTTCATCTTTACATTGATATTTAAAAAGTTTAGACCCTTAGGTAAATATTTACATTTTTTTTTTTTTTATTGTAATGTTTTTTTTTTTTATATTAAACATTTTATTTGGGTATTTTTGGGAGGGTGGGATGTAAACCATAGATTTATAATGTAATTGTGTGTTCATTTTAATTTTTTTTACTTTTAGTTGTAGTTTTACTTTTTGGCCACAAGATGGCGGCCATGAGTTTGTTTGCATGACGTCACTCTAAGCGTAACACACGCTTAGAGTGGCGCATGGGGGAGGCAACAGCCAGAAAAGGCGCAGCTTCTGAGAGAAGCTGTCGCTTTTTCAGCTGGGAAGAGGAATCAGTGATCGGGCACCATAGCCCGATTCACTGATTGCCTGGCTAACGAACCGCGGGCCGGGAGCGCGCGTGCACGCGCGCGAACGGCCGCGGGAGCGCGCATGGTTCCTGGACGTAGTTTCTACGTCCAGGAACCAAAATAGGTTAAACAAGCAGTGCATACGTTGTGTGTACAACATAAGTTATGTGAATTGTGTACCTTATGCTGCAGCTTGGTGTTTGGAACGTGGTTGTTGTGATACAACCAAAACTATATTTGCATGAAGTCATATGCTTGACCCTATTGAACGACTATGAAGCGATAACCCGCCAACCCACCAAATCTTTGTGGGCTGTATTTATCATAGCTCTTTTAAGGCTTTTTTTTTTTTACAAAGTTAATTGAGAAAATTTTTAACCTACAACGAGTGAGCGCTGGTCCATTCAGTACAGTGGAGATACCATGGACTCAAATCACAGCAATACTCTAAAGGTGGCCACTAACGGTCCAATTTCTAGCGAAAAATCGTTTGAGCGATCAGAAATTCTGATCGGATTGGTTGTAAATAATCTCCATAGATGGGCACAGTCAATTACAAACGATTATAAAAATAGTCGTCCAATTGGATTTTCGGCAAATCAAAATTTGGATTTTCTTGTTGGTTGTGATAGATAGGAAGCAAAGATTGGTTCTTTGATGGTGTAGTGATCAGAATTTTTTGATCGCTCAAACGATTTTTTACTAGAAATTGAATCGTTAGTGGCCACCTTTAGGTTGAAACTTGACACAAGAGAGACAAGTCTAGCAGAGTCTAATAAAACAGTTACACATTTACCATTCACAGCACATTTGTTTTACAATAGGCATAAATGGACATGCAAATGTAGCAAACAGTGATTGATGTCTGTCCCTTTAAAGCGGACCTGAACTCAGAACTTGATCGCAGCTCTAAAAGATAAGCAACAGCATAATAACTAGTGTTGGGCGAACAGTGTTCGCCACTGTTCGGGTTCTGCAGAACATCACCCTGTTCGGGTGATGTTCGAGTTCGGCCGAACACCTGACGGTGCTCGGCCAAACCGTTCGGCCACATGGCCGAACTAAGAGCGCATGGCCGAACGTTCCCCGAACGTTCGGCTAGCGCTGTGATTGGCCGAACGGGTCACGTGGTTCGGGCCCGAACGCGCTCTGATTGGCCGAACGGTCACGTGGTTCGGGTAAATAAATACCCGAACCACGTCATATCTCTGCCATTTGTCTGTGGGTTTAGCTTTGGGTAGGCAGGTAGGGTAGTTCGCTCTCCAGCCACGCTAGCCAGGGTCCCCCCCAGTCATTGTGTGTCGCTGCTGGGAACAGTAGTACACCGCTCGCTCAGCCACACTATATATAGCATTGTTTACTGCCACTGTGTACCTCGCTCAGCCACGCTATATATATAGCATTGTGTTTTCTGACACTCTGTGTACACGGCTTAGCCTGACTAATATAGCATTGTGTGTACTGCCACTGTGCACCTCGCTCAGCCACGCTATATATAGCATTGTGTGTACTGCCACTGTGCACCTCGCTCAGCCACGCTATATATAGCATTGTGTGTACTGCCACTGTGCACCTCGCTTAGCCACGCTATATATATAGCATTGTGTTTTCTGACACTCTGTGTACACGGCTTAGCCTGACTAATATAGCATTGTGTGTACTGCCACTGTGCACCTCGCTCAGCCACGCTATATATAGCATTGTGTGTACTGCCACTGTGCACCTCGCTCAGCCACGCTATATATAGCATTGTGTGTACTGCCACTGTGCACCTCGCTCAGCCACGCTATATATAGCATTGTGTGTACTGCCACTGTGCACCTCGCTCAGCCACGCTATATATATAGCATTGTGTTTTCTGACACTCTGTGTACACGGCTTAGCCTGACTAATATAGCATTGTGTGTACTGCCACTGTGCACCTCGCTCAGCCACGCTATATATAGCATTGTGTGTACTGCCACTGTGCACCTCGCTCAGCCACGCTATATATAGCATTGTGTGTACTGCCACTGTGCACCTCGCTCAGCCACGCTATATATAGCATTGTGTGTACTGCCACTGTGCACCTCGCTCAGCCACGCTATATATAGCATTGTGTGTACTGCCACTGTGCACCTCGCTCAGCCACGCTATATATATAGCATTGTGTTTTCTGACACTCTGTGTACACGGCTTAGCCTGACTAATATAGCATTGTGTGTACTGCCACTGTGCACCTCGCTCAGCCACGCTATATATAGCATTGTGTGTACTGCCACTGTGCACCTCGCTCAGCCACGCTATATATAGCATTGTGTGTACTGCCACTGTGCACCTCGCTCAGCCACGCTATATATAGCATTGTGTGTACTGCCACTGTGCACCTCGCTCAGCCACGCTATATATATAGCATTGTGTTTTCTGACACTCTGTGTACACGGCTTAGCCTGACTAATATAGCATTGTGTGTACTGCCACTGTGCACCTCGCTCAGCCACGCTATATATAGCATTGTGTGTACTGCCACTGTGCACCTCGCTCAGCCACGCTATATATAGCATTGTGTGTACTGCCACTGTGCACCTCGCTCAGCCACGCTATATATATAGCATTGTGTGTACTGCCACTGTGCACCTCGCTCAGCCACGCTATATATATAGCATTGTGTTTTCTGACACTCTGTGTACACGGCTTAGCCTGACTAATATAGCATTGTGTGTACTGCCACTGTGCACCTCGCTCAGCCACGCTATATATAGCATTGTGTGTACTGCCACTGTGCACCTCGCTCAGCCACGCTGTATATAGCATTGTGTGTACTGCCACTGTGCACCTCGCTCAGCCACGCTATATATAGCATTGTGTTTTCTGACACTCTGTGTACACGGCTTAGCCAGACTATATAGCATTGTGTGTACTGCCACTCTGTGTACACCGCTCAGCCAGACTATATAGCATTGTGTTTACTTCCACTCTGTGTCTGCTGGGCCTGGGAACAGTAGTACACCGCTCACCCGCCACTGTATAGCATTGTGCTCTGTGTCGCTGCTGGGAATAGTGGTACTGTATAGCATTTCTGTACTGCCACTGTACTGCTGCCAGTCAGTGTGTACTGTAAGGATAAGTGAAATGAGGAAGAAATCCGGTGAAAGAGGAAGGGGCAAGGTAAGAGGTGTTTCCCCTGACGGTTCACGTACAGGCCACAGGGGAGCACCCAAGAAAACCCACTCAATACCGCCCATGTTGTCCAGGACAACAACCCTCACAAATCCAAAAGAACAGGACCAGATAATTACTTGGATGACCTCTCAAGCGTCCAGCAGTGGGTTAAGCAGCACCAGCACATCACGCACGAGGTCCGAGTCCTCAGCCAGTTACAAGGAGCCAGTGGGCACAAAGCTGACACAACCGGCAGCGACACCACGCACACAACTGCCAGATAACCAGTCCTATGAATTACCTCAGGACACAATGGGGTATTCGCAGGAGCTATTCCCAGCCCAACAAACTTCCACCTATGAAAGGTCAATGGAGGAACAGCCAGAAATGTTGTGCCCGGATTCACAACCATTAACTGTGGGAAATGCACCGCGCACTGAAATACAAGGCGAGTCCGAGGAGGACTCGGAAACCCAAATCCCAGAGCAAGTTGGGCAGGAGGGGTTGCAATTGCAGGAGGTCGGCCGACAAGATCTGGAAGACGACGTTGGAGTGAGCTGCGCAGAGGTTGTTCTGGGGAGCTCTACTCCACGGCGGCGGCCCCCCACAATGACATATGACGAGTTTGAGGAGATGGAAGAGGAGGGTATGGACAATGTGGACAGAGACCCAGATTTTATTTGTGAACGAGAACATCGCCGTCGTAGCAGCAGCACAGATGAGTCTGTTGAAGAACCCACTGCTGCACGAGTTCGCCTTGTGCCACAAGGTAGGCGGCGCGCAATTTCAGGCACCACAAGCGTGGAAGTTAGAGTGAGAGGCAAAAGAGGAGGAAACAGAAATCGCCAGCAAGGAGGCAGGTGCTCCAAAGTCTGGGCTTTCTTTGAAGACTGCACTGAGGATGTTACCATGGCGATTTGCAAGGTGTGCAAGACTCGCCTGAGCAGGGGGAAAAGTATTAACAACCTCTCCACCACCAGCATGAGCCGCCACATGCTATCCAAACATCCCACTCTGTGGGCAAACGCGGCAGGACAGGGTACCAGCAACACTGCCTCCCTTGGGTTCACCAGACTCACCACCAGACCCGCCTCAGCAGCAGCAGTAGCCCAGCCATTGCGTGGTTCACAACATTCACAAACATCAGACGACGCTGACACTGTCACTTTCCGGAGTAGTGCTCTTGAGGTCTCCCAGTGTTCATCAAACACAACAACCAACAGCCCTTCCGTGTGCAGTGCTACGGTTCAGTTGTCTGTGTCAGAGATGTTTGAGCGCAAGAGGAAATTGCCAGCAAATGACCCCCGGGCTGTGGCAGTAACAGCCAGCATAGCCAAGCTTCTGGCCTGCGAAATGCTGCCATATCGAGTGGTGGAGACAAACAGCTTCAAGGGCATGATGTCAGTGGCCATCCCACGTTACGTGGTTCCCAGCCGCTACCACTTTGCGCGCTCTGCAGTGCCTGAGTTGCATGAGCACGTGGTCAGCAAAATAACCCGAAGCTTGAAGAATGCCGTTGCCTGCAAGGTTCACCTCACCACTGACACTTGGACGAGTGCGTTCGGCCAGGGTCGATACATCTCCCTTACCGCGCACTGGGTGAACCTTGTGGAGCCTGGCAGCGATTCCTCACCTGCTACGGCGCGGGTGTTGCCCACGCCGCAAACAGCTGCACCGCCGTCCCTCCCACTGGATAACAACAGCAGCACCTACCTCTCTGACTCCTTCTCCTCCAACGCATCTCAAAGCTGTACCTCATCCGGAAACGCTAACCCAGCAGCAGTAGGATCGTGGAAGCAGTGCAGCACAGCTGTTGGCATGCGTCAGCAAGCGTTGCTGAAGCTGATCTGCCTTGGGGATAAGCAGCACACAGGGGAGGAAATTTGGAAGGGAATAAAGGAACAGACGGATTTGTGGCTGGCACCGCTGGACTTGAAACCGGGCATGGTTGTGTGTGATAATGGGAGTAATCTCATTCGCGCTTTAAGGTTGGCTAAGCTGACACACATCCCTTGCCTGGCGCACGTGATGAACCTAGTAGTTCAGCGGTTCCTGAGGACATACCCAGGCGTGGCCGATCTTCTGTTGAAGGTGCGTCGAGTGGCTAAACATTGTAGAAATTCCAGTACTGCTTCGGGGGCACTCGCCAAGATGCAGGAGCGCTTCAATCTCCCCCACCATCGCTTGCTGTGTGATGTCCCTACGCGCTGGAATTCTACGCTGCACATGCTAGCCCGCTTTTGCGAGCAGAAGAGTGCAGTGGTCCAGTACATGACGGCGCAGTACCGAGGCGCATCCGGACAGCTGCCAAGCTTCTGTGGATCCGATTGGGCCAACATGTTGGACCTCTGCCAAGTCCTCCAAAATTTTGAGCAATCCACGTTGCTTGTGAGCAGTGACAACTCTTCAGTCAGCATTACCATACCACTGCTGTGTTTACTGAAGAGGTCGATGTTAAAAATCAAGGAAACAGCTGTCATGATGCAACTGGGGGAATCTGAAGGAGAAAACGATCAGCGTGATGGTACCAACATCAGGCCATCCGCCTCAGGGAACGCTGGCCCCAGCAGCTATGACGAAGAAGAGGAGGAGGAACAGCTGGAGTTGGAGCAGGAATTTCATGCCACCACTGACGAGGGCCAGAGCGGTGCACGTTGGACTTCCACAATTCAACGCGAATGGTCAGCAGAAGCAGACCAGGAGGAAGGTGGCGACTATGATGCATCACAACAACTATCAAAACGCTCACAAGAGGATGATGAGGATTCTGCTAGGACTCTGGCACACATGGCTCAATTCATGCTAGACTGCATTGAACGTGACCCACGCATTGTGCGCATTCTGGACAACACCAATTACTGGGTTTATACCCTTCTGGATCCACGGTACAAACACAATGTTCCAAAACTGCTTGAAGAAAGAGTCAGACAGGTCAAAATGGAAGAATACCAGCAGGCCCTTGTGGAGACTTTAGAGAGGAGATTGACATCCTCCCCCTCCTCTAGCCAGTTGTACGCAGACAGACTGACTTCCGCAAACCCAGGACGACCAGGAGGGCAGCAAACAATGCAAGCCGCAGCTAGTACCCAAAAGGGAACGGTATCGGCAGTGTCCTTGGAGTGGGAAAATTTTCTGACACCCATGCAGCAGCAGCCCACTGAACAGCAAGCGTGCAGATCCACCTCCAACACCGATCGCCTGGAGAAGATGGTCAAGGACTACATGTCAGATGACGTAGCTGTGTCGAACAATCCATCTGCACCCTTCAACTATTGGGTATCGAAGCTAGACACCTGGCACGAACTGGCAATGTACGCAATAGAGGTGCTGGCTTGCCCGGCAGCCAGCGTTATGTCGGAACGCTGTTTCAGTGCTGCCGGAGGCATCGTCACAGATCGGCGGATCCGCCTCTCTACAGAAAATGCAGACCGTCTGACTCAAATTAAAATGAATCAATCCTGGATTGGAAATGACTACGCAACACTCCAGGACCCCAACCAAGTAACATGACCAATGAACATCTGGGATGGTGTAGCGTTTCCGGTCCCTGTTTATTGAACCTCTCATCTGTATTACATTTATGACTGCATGGCGGCAAAAAGCATTGCTGCTATATCCGCACGCTTTTTGTCCTCATGCAAGGCCTGGGTTGTTGTGTCTCAAAAACCGTGGCCTTCTCCTCCTGCGCCTGCTCCTGTTCCATCACGTCTGCTGCTGCTGGGTTAGCGTTGCCGCGTGGTCCCTGTTTATTGAACCACTTATCTTTATTACATTTATGACTGCATGGCGGTAAAAAGCATGCTATCCGCACGCTTTTTGTCCTCATGCAAGGCCTGGGTTGTTGTGTCTCACAAAGCGTGGCCTTCTCCTCCTGCGCCTCCTCCTGTTCCATCACGTGTGCTGCTGCTGCTGGGTTAGCGTTGCCGGTCCTTGTTTATGGAACCTCTTATCTTTATTACATTTATGACTGCATGGCGGTACAAAGCATGCTATCCGCACGCTTCTTGCCCTCATGCAAGGCCTGGGTTGTTGTGTCTCACAAAGCGTGGCCTTCTCCTCCTGCGCCTCCTCCTGTTCCATCACGTCTGCTGCTGCTGGGTTAGCGTTGCCGCGTGGTCCCTGTTTATTGAACCACTTATCTTTATTACATTTATGACTGCATGGCGGTACAAAGCATGCTATCCGCACGCTTCTTGCCCTCATGCAAGGCCTGGGTTGTTGTGTCTCACAAAGCGTGGCCTTCTCCTCCTGCGCCTCCTCCTGTTCCATCACGTCTGCTGCTGCTGGGTTAGCGTTGCCGCGTGGTCCCTGTTTATTGAACCACTTATCTTTATTACATTTATGACTGCATGGCGGTACAAAGCATGCTATCCGCACGCTTCTTGCCCTCATGCAAGGCCTGGGTTGTTGTGTCTCACAAAGCGTGGCCTTCTCCTCCTGCGCCTCCTCCTGTTCCATCACGTCTGCTGCTGCTGGGTTAGCGTTGCCGCGTGGTCCCTGTTTATTGAACCACTTATCTTTATTACATTTATGACTGCATGGCGGTACAAAGCATGCTATCCGCACGCTTCTTGCCCTCATGCAAGGCCTGGGTTGTTGTGTCTCACAAAGCGTGGCCTTCTCCTCCTGCGCCTCCTCCTGTTCCATCACGTCTGCTGCTGCTGGGTTAGCGTTGCCGCGTGGTCCCTGTTTATTGAACCACTTATCTTTATTACATTTATGACTGCATGGCGGTAAAAAGCATGCTATCCGCACGCTTTTTGTCCTCATGCAAGGCCTGGGTTGTTGTGTCTCACAAAGCGTGGCCTTCTCCTCCTGCGCCTCCTCCTGTTCCATCACGTGTGCTGCTGCTGCTGCTGCTGGGTTAGCGTTGCCGGTCCTTGTTTATGGAACCTCTTATCTTTATTACATTTATGACTGCATGGCGGTACAAAGCATGCTATCCGCACGCTTCTTGCCCTCATGCAAGGCCGGGGTTGTTGTGTCTCACAAAGCGTGGCCTTCTCCTCCTGCGCCTCCTCCTGTTCCATCACGTGTGCTGCTGCTGGGTTAGCGTTACCGGTCCCTTTTCCTGGAACCTCTTATATGTATTACATTTATGACTGCATGCCGACAAAAAACATGTTACCTGTGCAAAGAAAACAGACATTTCCCGCATTTAAAAGACAGTTTTCCCTTTGAAACTTTAAAATCGATTTTCTCAAAAACTATAAGCTCTTTTTGCTAATTTTTTTTCCTCTTGTACCCACTCCCAAGGTGCACATACCCTGTAAATTTGGGGTATGTAGCATGTAAGGAGGCTTTACAAACCACAAAAGTTCGGGTCCACATTGACTTCCATTATGTTCGGAGTTCGGGTCGAACACCCGAACATCGCGGCCATGTTCGGCCTGTTCGGCCCGAACCCGAACATCTAGATGTTCGCCCAACACTAATAATAACCTTTAAATAAAAGAAACATTTCTTTGTTACAGCTGATTCAAATCCTGCAATAAATCTGCAGTGTCTACTTCCTGCTTTCATAGAAGCATACATATTGTTAACATCCTGTATTTACAAATGAGCTCT
This sequence comes from Hyperolius riggenbachi, assembly GCF_040937935.1. Taxonomy (NCBI): domain Eukaryota; kingdom Metazoa; phylum Chordata; class Amphibia; order Anura; family Hyperoliidae; genus Hyperolius; species Hyperolius riggenbachi. The sequence continues at coordinate 39,152,568 of NC_090652.1, read as the reverse complement.
CTGCCGTGGCAGTCAGCTGACACAGCTGAGGCATCAAATTACAACCTGTGATTAGACACAGATGAGGGTAAATTAGACAGGCTAAACTCTCTAAATACATACAGGGTGCATTTCTCTATGTTTTCCTTCTGTCCTGTGCAAGAGTTCAGGTCCACTTTAAGAGATGGACTCACTAATAAGTGGACAACTTAAAGCCATATGGCCCATTTTAAAGCAGCAAAAACATTTATTAATTTCAAGTTTGACTCTGCTGCATGGAGCAAATCTTCCTGGCCAGGACCACCAATTTCCAGGTCTTGCCACTATCAGATGCACCCTTACAGCTTTTTATTAAATGTAGGCCGTACAATGGGTTCTCTTTTCTGTATCTTCATCAACACCGCTTGTATTTTCCTAGTCTAAACTGCTTTTCAGTTTAAATAGTTTTTAAAGTGAGTTTATGCCACCAGGAGTATAATTCATTAACTAGTGATGGGTGCAATTCTTGCGGTGAGGTTCACCAGGTGAACCTGATGGTCAAAAGTAAAGGCTTGCTCTCCATTACATTGCACAGTGCTTCCACTGCTCCTGTCTGTGTCTGTCCTACCATTAAATTTTTACAATGATGCCAGTAGCCTTAAATTGCACTTATTTCCATGCACAGTGGCTTCAATTCATAAAGCATTACCGCATTTGGTTATGCTGAAAACAGCTGACTTTACCGAGCACTTAGGAAAATGTCAATTCATCAAAGCTGTTACCACTTAAAAAGCTCAAATTACCGAGCAGTGAGTTAAATTACCGACTTGTGCGGTAATTTCCTCAACATGTCAGTAAATGTCAGTTCACCAAGGTTACAGCAGGTGGTAAAACACAGAATCATGTGTGGTGATTACCACCGCTCACTGCTCAGCTTTGTGTGCATATCCCAATGATTGACAGGAGCAGGCAGCCAATAGAAAGATCCCCTGTCTCCTGCAAGTGCTAGTGATAGGTTGTGTAGGCTTCTTGGGGGGGGGGGGGGGGGGGGGGGGAGGGTGTGTGTAAGTGAGCTTTTAGACCCCCCAGGCAGCGAGCACAGAGAAAAGAACAAAAGATGCCCTTCGGACTCCCTTCCGTAGTGTAACCCTTTGAGTTCCTGTTTGAATATGCAGAGATGCTGGTGTAGAAATCACCAAGCATGGCATGTCTAATGTCTCCAGGAAGTTCATCTAAGCTGTGGCAATTAAATAAAATGTTAAGAAGCACTAATGGACAGATTCAGAGCAGCAGAGGCAGTATAACAAACAGTATATATAGCAAGTGTGTACATCTTAAGGGATGTCGGTATGCCTCTATTGTAATTGCCTCACTGCAGCTTCTAAGGACACAGAGACACTCCAAGCTGCTCCAAGCTGCTCTGTTGTTATTGAACAGCCTTTGATGAACTGAAACCATAGTAGTTCAGTAAGTTATCAAACATCTACCGCACATGTGAAAATATTGATAAATTAGCACACACAAATCTGAAATTATGAATGCAGTATTTTAATGACTTTCTTTTTTTTTAATGGAACAGCCTTTGATGAATTGAAGCCAGTGTCTCCATCAGCGCAAGGGTGTAAAAATTGTGCCCCCCCCCAGTAGACTCGAGCACATTGCCCCCTCCCCTCCTACATTATATAAGTAGCCAGAGTGCTCTCTTCCCTAGTACACCAGATTCTCTGATATTCGGCACGGACGGGGATCTCCTGATGCCGGATACATGTGCTTGCCAACTGGCCAAAAAAGCACACATTTTCCCCTTGTGTAGGCAGAATACTCACTGAGCCTCCACCGATCGTCCAGAGATGTCCTGCATCATCTTTTTTTTTTGTAACTCAATTTTTATTGAAAAGTTTTTTCAAAATGTCAACAACACAATAACAGCAGATGAGATTTGTAAACATAATAGTGGTTATCATAATGGTTCGTCAACACTGCATAATAGTAACCGTAAATAGTTTAGTAAACAGGACATCTAATATATCTAATGACAATGATTTTAATAAAGAAGTTGAATCATCCCATCTAACTTTTTTAGGCCCTTATTATCTTAGGTCATTGTATGTAGCTTTTGGCCATGCAATAATATGAAAATAAAAGAAAATTATATAACACAAATGGACAATGTCTACCAAATACTCAAATAATTACGCAGAGTATCACCACCCCTCATTCTCCCACTCCCTCCCCCCCCTGGTCCCCGGACCCGCCATTCTGTCGTCAATAAGAAGGTCTCCAAGTATAGAGCATCAGAATCTATTTCTATATTCTGTTAATGGCAGTTCAAAGTTGATATCCCAAAAATCCCAGACTGTAGAGAATAAGTCGTTTTTTTCATGGGATAGATAAGTAAGATATTCCATGGTTCGGGTATGTCTCACTCTCTGAATTACTTCCTGTATAGTAGGATGTTCTCTATTTTTCCAATTTGAAGCTACGGCTATTCTTGCCGCAGTCAGTATGTGGTTCAACATTTTAATTGTGTGTCTACGGCAGCCTTGAGGTGGTTTTCCAAGTACATAAGACCATGGGTCCAGTGTTATGTCTTTTTTTAGGACTTGCTTTAATAGTTCCCTAATTTTTACCCAGAAGGCCTGAATTTTTGGGCAGAACCAATATATGTGAGAGAGGGTTCCCACCTCTCCACATTCCCTCCAGCATAGGTCTGAGAATTGTGGATATATTTTATGTATCTTGTAGGGGGTATAATACCATTTAAATAATATTTTATATATGTTTTCTTTCGTCTTAGAGCAAAGTGAAGTTTTTCTTGCATTAGCCCATATTCCTTCCCAGTCTGTGATTTCTAGTTCATTTTGGAATTCCGTTTCCCAATAGGTCATGTAGGAGTGCTTGGTAAAGTTCTCCTCGGATGGGACATTTAAGATTGAGTATAATCTAGATATTAAATGGGGTATTCTCTCGGTTTCAAGGGTCAATGTTTCAAAGTTTGTTAAGGGGGAAAAAGGATTTTGGCCTAGCAGGGCCTGTATCTGTGATCGAATTTGAAAATATAATAGAAAGTGACCTCTAGTTAAGGAAAATTTGTTACAGAATTCGGGAAAAGGAAGTAATTTTCCAGTAGATGGGTCGCATACATCTCTCATTGAGAGTAGAGATTTATCCCTGATACAAGAAAAGTCAGTCGCCATGTCTTTGCTTTGTATTCTAGTCAGCATAGATCTGGTTGCTTGTAAGCGGAGTGAGAATCGTATCTTTCTCCAGAGTGATAGGGTGAAGTCTACCGAGCTCAAGGTATACTTTCCGGAACCTCCTCCGCCCTCTAGAGACCATAGAACTGAGTCTAAGGTTCTAGGAGAGATGAAAGCCTCTTCTATATCTATCCATCTTGGTCTAGGGTCCGAGGAGGACCATTGAACAATTTGGCGGAGATGAGCAGCGTAATAATATTTTTGTAAACTAGGTACTGATAGCCCCCCTCTTGTTCTATCTGATTCCATGACAGATCGTGGTACTCTGGGGTGTTTATTTGCCCAGATAAATCTATGCATAATTTTTTGGAAGTTTTTTAATTGGGATTGAGGGATTCTGACTGGGAGAGTGTCACATAGGTAAAGAAGCCTTGGGATTGCATTCATCTTAAGGGCATATATCCGGCCATACCAGGATAGATTATATTTGTTCCACTCGGATATTTCTTTAGTTAATTGTTTAAACATGGGAGAGAAATTATGGTCATATAGTTTCTTGGAAGTATTGGTGAGGTTTATACCCAAATATCTGATGGAATTTAATTTCCAGTTGAATGAGAAGCTGGTTTTCAGAGATTCCAGCATGTCTGGGGGAATATGGAGAGGGAGGGCCTCGGTTTTGTCCTGCATCATCTCGCGGGTTTCCTAGCAGCTTTCCGGCTTCCCCCGTGCACGGAAGCCGGAGTGTGAGCTTACCCACATCGGGTCATGTGACACGCCGACTTACGTGCACAGATGCCGGAAGCCACTAGAAGCCCAGGAGGTGAAACAGGACATCGCTGGAGGATCAGTGAGAATTTTGTGGCCGGGTAAACCCCCCAGAACACCCCACAAAAAGATTCCGGTTATCCATCTGGCACGCCGGTTAGTTGAGGCTTCCAATTGCCTGAATTCCTGATAACGGGGACTCTGCTGTACAAAGCAGCGCCATTAAACTCTATGCGACGTTTCGCGTGCACCAGACTTTGCTAGCGCAAAACTTTTGATCAGCTGTGCACTGCAGTGCTAACCCAGTTGGTGCTATAGTTATCATGCCTAATCTTATCACTCCTAAACTTATCACGCCTAAACTTATCATGCCTAAACTTATCATGCCTAAACTGAGTTTAGGCGTGATAAGTGGCTTTTCACCAGCGTGCTAACAGTTTGCACCGCTTTGTGAATCAAGCCCATTATGTTTTCCTGGGCCCCTCTGTGCCATTTCTGCCACTCCCTGGCCCTGCTGCAATCCTGGCTTGTAATTGCCAGTTTTAGGCAGTGTTTACAAACAAAAGACAAAAGCATGTGATAGGCTGTGTGAGTCACAGACTTGGGGCAAATGCAGTGCAGATACATCTCCAGTCTTAAAGGATACCCGAACTGAAATGTGGCATAATGAGATAGACATGTGTATGTACAGTGCCTAGCACACAAATAACTATGCCGTGTTCCTTTTTTTTCCTTTCTCTGTCTGAAAGAGTTCAATATCAGGTATGTAAGTGGCTGACTCAGTCCTGACTCAGACAGGAAGTGACTACAGTGTGACCCTCACTGATAAGAAATTCCAACTATAAAACACTTTCTTAGCAGAAAATGGCTTCTGAGAGCAAGAAATAGGTAAAAAATGGGAATTTCTTATCAGTGAGGGTCACACTGTAGTCACTTCCTGTCTGAGTCAGCCAATTGCATACCTGATATTTAACTCTTGCAGGCACAGAAAGAAAAAAAGGAACACAGCATAGGTATTTGTGTGCTAGGCACTGTACATACATATGTCTATCTCATCATGTCACATTTCAGTTTGGGTATCCTTTAAGGCTAGTGATGAATTCTGCTGCTATGGAGAGTGGGGGAAGGATGGCTTGCAGTGTATTATGGAGTGGCACAGAGTAGAAGGGGTAAGGAGGAGAATAATGGAGTTAGCTAGGGCTTGGATGAGATACTCCAGCAGTCCCGATCTTTTGCAGATGCATCACAGAGTGGAAAGGGGGTTGTCTGGGGTTGCTGTGTGCATTTTGTGCCGAGATGGCCCCAAATAGCTGCCTCGGCCAAGAACCACCAAAGGTGTTTATGAGGCTTTAGTTATGGCCATCTTCAGAACTCTAGTAATACTGAAAGGAAAGTTAAAGTGTACCTGCAGGCAACCTTTATTTTGTAAAGTTAGCTACTTATCTCTGTTTGTGGAGTGGCCCCTGCAGGGCATAGCATTATAGAAAGTTTAGACCCTGGGTCTAGACCCATGACGCCTAGTGACACATTTGTGTCAGGTGCCATGGGCCCTAGGGCGGCCTTTTGCAGTATTTATCTATACTGGGGCAACTATACTAGCTATACTGGGGCAACTATACTATCTAGGGGCAACTATACTACCTACACTGGGGGTAACTATACTATCTAATCTGAGGACATCTATACTAGCTATACTGGGGGCATCTATACTATCTATACTGGGGGCATCTCTACTATCTACACTAGGGGCAACTATACTAGCTATACTGGGGGCATCTATACTATCTACACTAGGGGCAACTATATTATCTATACTGGGGGCAACTATACTAGCTAACTATACAGGGGCAACATTACTAGTTATACTGGAGGCAACTATACTACCTATAATATGGCAATTACTACCTATACTGCGGCAACTATACTATCTATACTGGGGGCACCAGGGGCGGACATACGGCCGTGCCGGCCGTGCCGCCGCACGAGGGCCCCTGAAGTTCCGTTTTCTTCAGGGGCCCATGGCATTAAGTACTTTTTTTTTTTTTTTAATATTTTTTTTTTTTATTATTATTTTATTCCCGGGGGCCCCCCGACTCCTATCCTCCCTCCCTCCCTCACCTCGGGGGCCCCCTCCCGATATGCGCGGCGGGAGAGCGAGCGAGCGGCAAATGCAGGAAGGGCTCTCCAGGCATCCGCTAGAGGCCCAGCCGCTTGGTCTCCAATATGTCTCCAGTTGGAGACATATTGGAGACTCAGCGGCTGGGCCTCTAGCGGATGCCTGGAGAGCCCTGAAGACTTCCTGCATTTGCCGCTCACTCTCCCGCCGCGCATATCGGGAGGGGGCCCCCCGAGGTGAGGAAGGAAGGGAGGGAGGGAGGATAGGAGTCGGGCCCCCCACCCGGATAGCTACCCACCCGGCTACCTACCCACCCGGCTACCTACCTACCCACCCGACTACCTAACCACCCACCAGGCTTCCTACCTACCTACCCACCCGGCTACCTACCCACCCACCAGGCTTCCTACCTAACCACCCACCCAACTACCTAACCACCCACCCGGCTACCTACCCACCCGGCTACCTACCCACCCACCAGGCTTCCTACCTAACCACCCACTCAACTACCTAACCACCCACCCGGCTACCTACCCACCCGGCTACCTACCCACCCGGCTACCTACCTACCTACCCGGCTACCTACCTAACCACCCACCCGGCTACCTACCTAACCACCCACCCGGCTACCTACCGGGCTAGTTACCAACCCACCCACCAGGCTACCTACCCACCCACCCGGCTACCCGGCTACCTACCTAACCACCCACCTGGCTACCTACCTAACCACCCACCCGGCTACCTACCGGGCTAGTTACCAACCCACCCACCAGGTTACCTACCCACCCACCAGGCTACCTACCTACCCACCCACCAGGCTACCTACCCACCCACCAGGCTTCCTACCTACCCACCCGGCTACCTACCTACCCACCAGGCTACCTACCCACCCACCAGGCTACCTACCTACCCACCCACCAGGCTACCTACCCACCCACCAGGCTTCCTACCTACCCACCCGGCTACCTACCTACCCACCCGGCTACCTACCCACCCACCAGGCTTCCTACCTACCCACCCGGCTACCTACCTAACCACCCACCCGGCTACCTACCTACCCACCCACCCGGCTACCCACCCACCAGGCTTCCTACCTAACCACCCACCCGGCTACCTACCTAACCACCCACCCGGCTACCTACCGGGCTAGTTACCAGCCCACCCACCAGGCTACCTACCCACCCACCCGGCTACCCACGCACCCACCAGGCTACCTACCTACCCACCCACCGGGCTACCTACCTACCTACCGGGCTAGTTACCCACCCACCCACCAGGCTACCTACCCACCCGGCTACCTACCCACCCACCCACCAGGCTACCTACCCACCCACCCACCAGGCTACCAACCCACCCACTCAACCAGGCTACCAACCCACCCACCCACTCACCCACCCACTAGGCTACCTATCCACCCAACCACCCATGGGAGCTGCGCGCCGGATGGAGGCTGGGACAGGAGGTCTGCTGCTGCAGGTGAGTAAATGTTTTTGTTTTATTTATATTAGCAGGTGTATGTTCTGGGCAGGTCTGCCACATGATTGCATGTATTTTCTTCGCAAATCTGCCGACATGATTGCATGTATTTTCTGGGCATATCTGCCGACATGATTGCACGTATTTTCTGGGCATATCTGCCGACTTGTTTGCACGTATTTTCTGGGCATATCTGCCGACTTGATTGCATGTATTTTCTGGGCATATCTGCCGACTTGTTTGCACGTATTTTCTGGGCATATCTGCCGACTTGTTTGCACGTATTTTCTGGGCATATCTGCCGACTTGATTGCACGTATTTTCTGGGCATATCTGCCGACTTGATTGCACGTATTTTCTGGGCATATCTGCCGACTTGATTGCACATATTTTCTGGGCATATCTGCCGACATGATTGCACGTATTTTCTGGGCATATCTGCCGACATGATTGCACGTATTTTCTGGGCATATATGTGTATTTTCTTGAGAAAACCTGCACAATTATGTGAATTTTCTGGGGAAAGGGTCACCAAAACTTGGGCCCACTGTCTTTGCGTTGCACTTTTCAAGGGAACCTGAGGTGAGAATAATATTGAGGCTGCCATATTTCTCTCCTTTTAAGCAATACCAGTTGCCTGGCTGCCGTGCTGGTCCTCTGCCTCTTATTCTTTCAACCATAGACCCTGAACAAGCATGCAGCAGGTCAGGGGTTTCTGACAATATTGTCAGAACTGAGAAGATTAGCTGCATGCTTGTTGCTGGTGTAATTCAGTTTATTACTGCAGCCAAATAGATCAGCAGGGCCGCCAGGCAACTAGTATTGTTTAAAAGGAAATAAACCCTCACCCCGGGTTCGCTTTAAGTTACAGTTAGCTCCGCCCTCATCCGGTCATTGCCACGCCCATTTTTTTGCCGCGGCGCTACGCGCCGCAGGTTCTGTCCACTAATTTTTGCAGGTTGTAGCCACGCCCATATTTTGCCGCGGCGCGCTACGCGCGCCGCAGGTCATAGGGGGCCCACAATTACAATTTTGCACAGGGGCCCACTGCTGGCTGTGTCCGCCACTGGGGGGCACCTATACTAGGGGCAACTATACTGCGGCAACTATACTCCGGCAGTCGCCAGAGAGATATGTAGAGGGCGCTCTTCTCTTGCGCAGACTGGCCACGACTGGCCAAAGTTACGGGACTCAGTACCGGCGATACAGAAGACTGAGGACGGCTGATGCCTATGAGAGCTGATCGCTGTCATTGGCTGTTGGGGGGAAAAATTAAATAAAAAAATAGGGGATTTCCACACAAAAAAAAAAAGATAAATTATTAAAAAAATAAATAAGCGATCAGAGCCCACCAACAGAAAGCTCTGTTGGTGGGCAGAAAGGTGTGGGGATTCATTTGTGTGCTCAGTAATATGGCTTTATAGTGAGCTTTTAAAGCTGCAGAGCACTAAATTGTAAAAAATAGCCCGGTCACTAGAGGGGTGTAAGCCTGTGCTCCTCAAGTGGTTAAGCAAGCAACCCTTGCCACATCCAGGACTGGTCACATAGACTGAAAACATGCATTGCCCACACAACTGAACACATGGTGTAATGCTGCACTGTTAAGAAGAAACACTACAGATGGCGCCTGGATAGGAAGCCACGGCCACAGGGCTCCGGCAATTACCTCTTTTTTTTTTCTCCTCTCCCTGGATCCCCGCCTGGCCATGGCTCACCACAGAGGCTCCTTCCAGCACCTTCAGCGGTGCGGTGCAGTGCGGTCGCTCTCCGGGCTCCGGCTTCCCAGCGCTCGCTCTGAGGACCAGCTGGCTGACCCCACCTGTTGATGCGGATGCTGCCCCCTTGGCGGATTTTGCCAGCGGGCTGCAGCTGGTCGGGCCCCGCTCCGCTGTACTGCCTCCTTCAGCTGACCCACTCGCCGCTGCTTCCTGCCCGGCCACCCACGTGGAGGAGCTACTCGCTGCGAGAGCGGCTCTCCGGCCACTCAAGAGGCAGTCTCCACCGCTGCTTTCAGCCCGCTAGGCCCGCTGGCCATGACTGTTCCGGCCACCGTGAGGGAGGGAGGCAGAACAACCCACACAGCCTCTCTGCCGCTCCCAGCTGCTGTAGCCACGAGGACGGCACATGGAGGGAGGCGACAGCTGCTGCAGGAGCCGCCGATCAGGAGCCGCTGGCAGCAGGGCAACACAGGACCACACAGCCTCTCTGCCGCTCCCAGCTGCTGTAGCCACGAGGACGGCACATGGAGGGAGGCGACAGCTGCTGCAGGAGCCGCCGATCAGGAGCCGCTGGCAGCAGGGCAACACAGGACCACACAGCTTCTCTGCCGCTCCCAGCTGCTGTAGCCACATGGAGCCTCCCACAGTGCACTCAGCCGTCCGGGGCCACGTGGAGCCTCAGCCATGGAGTCCCAGTGAGAGGCCAGAGCTAGTGCCAAGCTGTTGCTCCCAGCCCTCCAATGCACATGGGAGCTGGTCCACTGCTCCGGGCAAGGCAGCTCCTGGATCTGTTTGAGGGCCGCATCAGCCATCGGGTTACTGGCCATGCTGCCCCCTTTGGCCACCAGATACTGACACCAGCAACACACTGCCCCAGCAGCCATTGGACCCATGCTCTCTTCGACCTCTGCCAGAGCCTCCCCACCACAGGGTCGACAGGGTACCCGATGTCCTGCACTCCACCACCACTGTGCCTGCAGCTCCATTGCTGTACATCAGCTGCACCAACAGCCATTGGGACATTTTGACCAGGCCACTAGCCGGCTGCGGCAATGCCCAGGGACTATCTCCTCTCTCTCTGCTCTCTCCTTACCTTCCTTCCTTCCTTCCTTCCTTTTCTCTTGCATCTTCTCTCGCATCTCTCTCTCTTCACCAGGGTTGGACTGGGGGGGCATCTGATTCAAGTATCGCTGCAGAAGCGTTTGAGTGCCATATACGGCAGCGGATTACCCCCTCCAGTCCTTCTCCTGGGTCCACCTGTAAGTTCTATTCTCTATATCTCTCTCTACGCTTCTTTCCTGGAATTCTGGGGGGCATCCAAATAGCTGCAGAGCTGTTGAGCGCTGCAGAGAAGGTAGCGCTCCACTCAAATAGCACCGGATGTCTCCTCGGGACCTTCCACTACGTAACTATGTAACTAAGTATTATGTTCCATGCACTGTGTACTCACTACTAAATGTAATGTACATTGCTGCTTGCGTTTTTGCTGTACCATCACCGACCCTGTATGTGCCAAAAATAATTCCGGGTACAACCCCCGTTGTACTTGGCGAAATAAATGATTCTGATTCTGATTCTGATTCTGATACATATCTGCCACCCACTATACATACACACGACAAAACCCCCACACAACAAGATAGCTACCATTACTTACACAGCAAAACCATGCAAACATATGGATATGAACTATGAAACATAGTGGATAATTATTATTATTTATTGTATTTATAAAGCACCAACAGAATACAGAAACTTTATTTCGCCAAGTGCGACCGAGGTCGTACCCGGAATTGGTTGTGGTCCACATGGCAGTGGCAATAGAACAAAGACAGAGGTTGGCAATAAGACCATAACAATAGTACAATAGTAACAATAGTACAAACAAAACAGGCAGTAGCTCGCAGTTTTGGCAGTTGACGCTATACAGAACCCAGATACCTCGTAGCAATGTCAGGGATTGAATTTGTGCTGCTCAGGGATTTGTACATCATTCTGCCCTTGAGTTGAGTTCTACCAACAAGTGCACCGGGGAGACAGCTGAGTTATTTGCTGGCCCGGGCACCAATGTGCCTCGGCCAGGCTAATTGAACTGAATGTGACTAGAGTGCCACCGAGGGGCTGGAGTTCAACAGGACTTGGGGAAAAAAGGTGTCTCTACGCCTGTTGGTTCTAGAGCGGATGGTCCTATAGCGTCGGCCCGATGGAAGGACCTTAAAGAAGCAGCAGCCCGGGTGGGACAGGTCCTGGGAGATCCTGTTTGCCCTCGTTGTCATTCTAGTGCTGTATAGGAGGTCCAGAGGTGGCAGAGGAGAGCCAATGGTCCTTTCCGCTGTACTAATAACTCTTTGAAGCTTATACTTATCCCTGGCGGTTGCTCTTGCATACCACACGATAATGGCAGAGCACAGGGTAGCTTCAATAGTGGCAGTGTAGAAGCTGGACAGCAACTCCTGAGGCATACCGAATTTTTTCAGTTGGCACAGGAGGAATAGTCTCTGCTGAGCCTTCTTCTGGATTTTGGAGGTGTTCTGCCCTCACCTAAGGTCGCTAGTTAGGGTTGTTCCCAGGAACCTAACGCTAGAAACCCTGGAGACTTTAATCTCGTTGATAAAGATTGATTGATGTGTGGGTTGGTGTCTCCTGAAGTCCAAGATCAGTTCCACTGTTTTGGTTGCGCTAAGGACAAGCTTGTTGTCCTCGCTCCAACTGCAGATACTCTCGATCTCGCTGCGATAATCGTGTTCCCCCACCGCCGATGAGCCCAATGATGGTGGTATCATCCGCAAATTTGATGACCTTTACGGAGTCGGCGGAGGAAGTGCAGTTGTTGGTGTACGGTGAGAACAGGAGAGGGGACAGAACGCACCCCTGCTGAGCACCTGTGTTAGTAATGCTCATACTGGAGAAGCAGTTGCCCAGCCTCACCTGTTGCATCCTGTTTGGGAGGAAGTCCTTTACCCATGCGCAGAGTGTGGAGTCGACTCCGAAGCGTGCCAGGTTGTCGATCAGTATGTTTGGACAGATTGTATTGAATGCAGAGTTAAAGTCAAGAAACAGGATCCTAACGTAGTAGTTTGGTCTTTCGAGGTGTTCCGTGATGTACGCCAGACTGATGTTGATGGCGTCATCCACGGACCTGTTGGCCCTGTATGCAAACTCATGTGGATCGAGGAGGGGGTTGGTGAGACGCTTCAGGTTGGCAAGAACCAGTCGTTCAAAGATCTTCATGACTATGGGGGTGAGGGCTACAGGTCTGAAGTTATTGTGTTCTGTGTTGCCCGGCTTTTTTGGGACTGGTATGATTATGGACCTTTTGAGACAGGAGGGGACTCTTCCTTCTGTCAGGGACCTGTTAAATAGGGAGGTGAGCGTGGTGGTCAGCTGGTCTGTGCAAGTTCCCAGGCAAGTTGGTGACACGCCGTCCGGGCCGGCTGCTTTCCTGGCATTGAGTCTGTGGAGATGACAGAGAATGTCTGCTTCCTGGACCACCACTGGTGCTAGGTCATAGTGGGCATTCGGGGGGGGGGGCTTTGTCGAGGGCGCTAGGTCCGTAAGCTGCTTGGGGTGGTGCTCGAACCTACAGTAGAACTTGTTTAGTTCCTCGGCCAGTGAGGTGCTGGGGGTTGCATGCTGAGGGGATGGTTTGAAGTTTGTAGCTGCTCTGAGGCCTTTTCACACCTCGCATGGGTTGTTTGACTGGAGGAAGTGTCCCAGCTTGTCAGAGTAGGCCCTCTTTGCAGCACGCAATTCATGATTAAGGGCGTTCTTTGCATCCCTGGACTCGTCTGGGGTGCCTTGCTTGTGCGCCACCTCCTTGAGTTTCCGGAGGCGGCCCAGCTTGCTATTGAACCACGGCTTGTTATTTGGGAAGATCTTGAAGGACCTTGATGGGACACACATCTCCTCGCAGAAGTTGAAGTAGGAGGTGATGTTCTCTGCCCATTCTTCCAGGGAGGGTGCCTCTAGAGCCGACTAGTCGGGGCATTCGAAGCAGGTCTGTAGCTCCATCTTAGCCTCGGCTGTCCACCTTTTTTGCTCTGCCTTTCTTTATGATCTTTACGGCAGGCTTTGTAGTTTCAAGGTGCCTTCTGTAGGTGGGGATCAGATGGATTAGGCTGTGGTCGGAGTTCCCCAGTGCAGCACCTTGAGTGGCCTTGTACGCATTTGTGAGGGTCGTGTAACAATGGTCTTGGGTGTTGCGGTTCCTAGTGGGGCAGGAGATGGGTTGCTTGTAGCGGGGCATCTCCTGGCACAGGTTTGCGCTGTTGAAGTCACCCAGGATAATGAAGATGGTGTCCGGGTAGGCAGATTCCCAGTTGGAGATGCTGTCGCTGAGTGCACTCAGGGCATTCTTAGTATTTGCATCAGGGGGGATGTAGACCCCATGGAGAACGATGGAGGTGAACTCCTTGGGGGAATACTGTGGCCTACAGTTTATGGCTATGAGCTCGACATCAGGGGAACAGATTTTACTGAGAGTGGTGGTACTGGAGCACCAGGTGGAGTTAACATAGAAGCATATGCCACCGCCTGTTTTCTTCCCAGACAGTGCTTGATCGGTCTGCGTGGAGGAAGTCATAGCCTGGCACTGCAATGGAGTTGTCAGAAATGCTGTCATTCAGCCAGGTCTCAGTAAAGCAGAGAACCGGGGTGCTGCCGCCGATCGCGGGCTTACTGCCAAGTAGTAGGAGCAATTCATCGACTTTATTAGGTAGTGAGCAGACATTTCCTAGCAGGATGGGAGAGCGTAGGCCTTTCCTCTTGAGTCTCACCCGGACTCCTGCCCTTCTCCCTCTGTGGTGGCGTTTACTTAGAGAGTATTCGGTGTCACTAAGCAGGTGGATGATTTGAGTGCTGACTGCCTTCCACAGTGAGGAGCCATTGGGGTGGGGGATCCCTGGTGAGGTAGGGATTCTTGGCGGGGGGTGAGTCCCATTGTAGGAGCACCTCTCTAGACAGGGTGTCTGTATGCGGCATTTTCCAGGGAGGTGCCAGCCTAGCCTGAGAACGATGGCAGGTAGAACATGTCCCCAACAATACAGCGCAGGGATGCGGTACGGCAATACAGTAGTACAGCACCAATACAGCACACGGTGGGCTCGGATTAGTGTAGCGCGGGGATGCACAGGTCAGATCAGCATGGTGCAGTGCGTTACAGTTCAGTACAATTACAGCAGTTCTGCGTGGAATACGGCAGTTCAGTGCAATTTACTGCAGTTCTGCGTGGGACTGCATGGGATACGGAAGTTCAGCCCAGTGCCGGGGGAAGCCCTGATTTGTACAGGGATGCAGGGACACAGTACAGAGTGGCAGCTTAGCACAGAACGGAAACAGCAGTCCAGACCAGTACAGAGTGGCAGGTCAGCACAGGGGTGCCCAGAACAGAACAGCAGACCAACAGCACAGGAGTGCGTAAAGCAGTGCAGCACAGGGACAGTTTGGTAAGCAGATCAGTGCAGCACAGGTATGCACTATAGAACAGCAGATCAGCAGTAGTTAGTTCTCACCCTGTGTCACAGCGTCCTTTGGTCAGGGGTCCGCAGTAGATGGTGAAGGCTGGATCCTCGATGCAGAGGAGAGGCATGCGATGTTGAAGGCCGTGGATCGTACGGCAGTGACAGCGAGGCCCAGGGACCCTGGGATAGAAGGCCCACTAGGAGCGGTGGCGCAGCCAGTGAAGGGGCCAGGAGGAGCGTGGTGGAGGCCCGGAGGATTGGCAGCGAGTCCAGCAGATACGTGAAGTGAGGTAGCAGAAAGCAGGCTCCCAGCGTGCAGCGTCTGGAGGAACCACGTGGCGGTCACACGGCAGCAGAGATGGTGGTGGGGGCCCCGCAGCAGAAATGAGACAGTCCGGTGGCATAGAGCTGCAGGGGCAAATCTGTGTATTGCTGGCGTGGAGGCAGCGGGCCACTCGTGCTGGTGGAGTAGGAGATCAATAAAGTCGGCGGCGCTGGGAGCGCTTGGAGCCACGCGGATGCCAGTGAGGTTGGAGCCTTGGACTGTGTTGCAGGACGCCTTGAGGATGAGGTGCTGGGAGGCTGAGACTGCCTTCTTCGGCCGGAGCTGAAGGGAAGCCGGTGGCCTTCACTGGGTCGATGAGTCTGAGCTTCTGGAGGCTGGAAACGGAGCAGCTAGAGGTAACTGCTCAGGTGGCTGTGTGCTGCTTCCCTGCAACGGCAACGCACTGCAGCTAAGCTAACCTTAAAACTAAAAACTACACTAAGACTAAGACTCTAAAACTATACACAACAAAAACTCAGCGGACTAATCTAACAACTCACAAGACTGGAGATGAGACGGATAACAGACAAATAGCAGACAATTGCTCTAGCCGATGTGACCGAGGCGTCAAGCTACGGCGCCATCTTGTACAGCAGCGCTGGACAATACTTACGCGTACAATGAAAAATGGCACCAGCAAAATAATGGCACGTGGTTGCGCCGCTAAAGTCTTTAAAAACAATATTTAGCGTCTTATATCAAAACGATATTTATCGTTTTATGTAAATGGAGAGGCATCGCTGGGAGAAGCGGAGTAGGGATGGTCGGAATGCCAATTTCTGATTCCGCGGTAAATCCGCATTCCGCCATTGCCAATTACCGATTCCGCTTTCCGCTACCAATTTCCGCATTCTAATGCGGAATTTCCGCCGGAAATCGCGGAAATTCCGCCCGAATTTAACATCGATTTTCTCAAAAACTGTAAGGTCTTTTTGAAAACTTTTTTTTGCATCTTGTTCAGAAGATTCGGTTTAATAAACCCTGAAAATTTGGTGTTTCCAGGACTTACGGGGGATTTGCTATTAACCGCTAAATTCGGCAGATTTTTACTGTAATGTAAATGCAGAAAATAGGCAGATGCAGATTTTCTGCATTTTACATTACAGTAAAAATCCGCAGACTTTAGCGGTTAATAGCAAAGCCCCCTTAAGTCCTAGAAACACCAACAAATTTTCAGAGTTCATTAACCTGAATCTTGTGAACAAGATGCAAAAAAAAGTTTTCAAAAAGACCTTATAGTTTTTGAGAAAATCGATGTTAAATTCGGGTGGAATTTCCGCGATTTCCGGCGGAAATTTCTGCGATTTCCGGCGGAAATCCGCCTACGGCACTTGCATTACCGATTTCCGCATTCCGATGCAAAAATGCAATTTCCGATCGGAATTTCGGAAATTGCATTTCCGCGGAATCAGAATGAGCATCCCTAAAGCGGAGTCATGGCAGTTTTGGCACAGACTTCGCCCAGTGCTGTCAGTGTGCGCGGTGCCTGGTCACTGGCCCTGCTGCAGGGGAGGGCGGGTCATTCCATGCATTGACTTTCCCATAGGGGTCTAATCCTCCCTCTCCTCCAGCTGGATACAGGAGATCCAGCGCTGCCTGCTGCTTCCCTGTCATCCCAGCACAGCTCTCCTCCCTCCACTGCTGCAGGTAGGAGCGCCTCACATGACCTGCAGGCTGCTGGACCTCACTATCTATAGACTGACTGGCCCAGTGCTGTCAGTGTGCGCGGTGCCTGGTCACTGGCCCTGCTGCAGGGGAGGACGGGTCTTTCCATGCATTGACTTTCCCATAGGGGTCTAATCCTCCCTCTCCTCCAGCTGGATACAGGAGATCCAGCGCTGCCTGCTGCTTCCCTGTCATCCCAGCACAGCTCTCCTCCCTCCACTGCTGCAGGTAGGAGCGCCTCACATGACCTGCAGGCTGCAGGCCACAGGCCACATGCAATTCACTTTTTCTCTTGAGTTTTTTCTTAGGTGATATTTTCAGAACCTATCAATAAATAAACTCATTATGTTACCAGCAAGCCCCAAAAATACCCAGAATCATTTTGACGCGTG
This sequence comes from Hyperolius riggenbachi, assembly GCF_040937935.1. Classification (NCBI taxonomy): domain Eukaryota; kingdom Metazoa; phylum Chordata; class Amphibia; order Anura; family Hyperoliidae; genus Hyperolius; species Hyperolius riggenbachi. Next base: position 39,135,494 of record NC_090652.1, on the reverse strand, counting down.
CATCAAAAAAGGGCGCCTGGAAAAAGGGGTGCGGGATATAGCCGAAATTATAAGTTGTAATGTAAAACAATATTTTTCGTTCATAGCTTATAAACGAAAATCTAGTGCTAAATAGGTTGAATAAACGGAAATAAAATGGCAAAATACCGTCTATAACAACAATTGATATCGGAAATGAAACGTCAAATAGCGTCTATAACAAAAAAACAATATTTACACTTGTATTAAGCATAGTAATACAATGGCAGATTTACCAGCTATTTTACTGCAATTGTATCTAACTGTAGGCTCACACAGATCTCTCCCTATCCCTAACCCCTAGACCCCCTCTTTGTGTAAATATACATATTTTAATAAATTGTATATATTACAAATACTGTACTGTAACTATACCTGACCCTAGGCTCACACAGAACCCTCGCTGTACCTATCCCTAACCCCTAGACCCCCTGGTGGTGTATATTGTACTGTAACTATACCTATCTCTACTCTCACACAGAACCCTCCCTGTACCTATCCCAAACCCCTAACCATTCCCCTGGTGGTGCCTAACCCTAAACCCGCCCTGGTGGTGCCTAACCCTAACCACCATCTGGTGGCGCCTAACCCTAAGACCCCCCCTGGTGGTGCCTAACCCTAACCACCCCCTTGGTGGTGCCTATCCCTAACCACCCCCCTGGTGGTGCCTAACCCTAAGACCCCCCTGGTGGTGCCTAACCCTAACCACCCCCTTGGTGGTGCCTATCCCTAACCACCCCCCTGGTGGTGCCTAACCCTAAGACCCCCCTGGTGGTGCCTAGCCCTAAGACCCCCCTGGTGGTGGCTAACCCTAAGACCCCCTGGTGGTGCCTAACCCTAAGACCCCCCTGGTGGTGCCTAGCCCTAAGACCTCCCTGGTGGTGCCTAGCCCTAAATCTCCCCTGGTGATGCCTAACCCTAACCATCTCTACTGCACAAACACCCTTACACACATATAAACAACAATATATTTAATCCTTAAAATATTTCACTATAAATAACATGAATAGAATAATTTATATATTTGTAATAGAATAAATAGCCTTAAAATCACATACACAATAATAATATTATGAATAGAAAAAGGTATATGTATATATATATATATACTGTATATATATATATATATATATATATATATATATATATATATATAAATATAATAAATAATATAAATATAAATAAATAAATATAAATAATAAATATAATAAATAGCCTTACAATCACGATACGCATTAAAAATCTTAATATAAGGGTAATATTAAAAGCGATATATTAGTAAGTTAATAAATCTGAAAACTATAATCTACGCATTATAAGTATAAAAAACAAAGTTAATACCAAAAGCAATGTATTTCTAATAGGGTTGAATAAGGTTGAAACCGATATTTAAGCATTATACGTATGAAAACGAATTTTAAAATGATAAAATAAGTGTAAACGAAAATTTACTTCTTACAGTCCTGAAAGCGAAAAGGTAGAAAAAACAAAGTTTTGTAAAAAATACTACTTTTTAATAGCTAACTGAAAGAGTTAAATTACGCAAGCTAGACTAGATCCCAGAAAGCTTGCACAATTTAACTCTATCAGTTAGTCATTAAAAGGAATTATTTTTTACAAAACGTTTTTTTCTACCTATATAGCACACTAATAAAAACACAGGATAATTCCAGCTTCAAAACAAACAGACTGACCTAAAAAAAATACTGCATTTCTTAATTTAAAAGTGTGTTTAGCTTGTTGGTGCTGAAGTGGCGCTGCACTAGATATAAAAAGGAATAAGAAGAAATAATTACCTGAATTCTTTGAATGGGAAGAGTTAATTTCTCTTGTGTATTTGGTCCTCTGAAGAGTCAGATCCTCTCCGCTATGTTATCAGCAGTAAAGAGAAAACTATTTGGGTGAGGCCGGATGAAGTAGAAGTAAACTAAAAAAGACCTTTCAGTTTCATTTTTGTTCATCCTGTGTTTTTCTTTGTCTGACAGAAAACACACCCACAGTCTAAATCTCCCCACTTCCAACCCTCCTCCAACCCAATGCTGGGAATACACGGCTCGATTCTGAGCCATTTAGATGATAGATAGATAATTTTCGACACGTCCAATCTCCGACCCGTTTCCGTGCTTGATTCCACATTGAACACAATGGAAAAAGATAAGAAAAATGAGCGGAAGATAGGAGAATTGCCTGCGGAATCGAGCCGGGAATCGATCGGGTGGGAGAATCGAGCGGCAAAATCGAGCCGTGTATGCCCAGCCTAATCTGCTGAACTCAAACCACTAAAAAAGTCACCTGGAAAGTATCAACTTTGGAGCTTTTAAACTTTAATTAGTAATATAAGAGTCCTAAAAAACGGTTCAGAAGGTATTTTATAAATAACTAGTGACCTTAGCCATTTAAAAACGGGTAGGTCTGTCTCTGCGCGCCTGCTGCTCGCAAAGCGCACACCCGCCGTGCATGCACCTGCCACACACCCGACCGCCCGCTCACACGCTCGCTTGGCTCCCTGGCCCCATCCCTGTCCTCCTGTCTTTGTGAGGCTGGGTCCATGCTGCGCACATGCGCAGTAACAAAAAGCACGGACACAGCTACACAGAGACAACTGTCCCTGCTGGGACAGTTGCCTATTATTATATATTATATGGCTGGATGGTGTAATGGTTAAGGGCTCTGACACAGGAGACCAGGGTTCGAATCTTGGCTCTGCCTGTTCAGTAAGCCAGCACTTATTCAGTAGGAGACCTTAGGCAAGTCTCCCTAACACTGCTACTGCCTATAGAGTGTGCCCTAGTGGCTGCAGCTCTGGCGCTTTGAGTCCGCCAGGAGAAAAGTGTGATATAAATGTTATTTGTCTTGTCTATATAGGATTTACCAACCATTTCTCCTTTCTCTTTGTAAGGCTGGGTACACACATAGCAGAAATGCTAGCGTAACGTAAAACACTGTGTTATATGCAGCAATGTTAAGTCTATGGGATGCCCAAAAAGATGCGTATCACTGGGATTAACAGTATGCGTTTCGCAAATGCTGGTTATGTGCTGCATAATATGCAGGCTGGCTGCTAAAACGGACATAATGAAAGTCTATGGTGACGCATATGCATAGCGTTCTGCTGCGTTTTACATGCTTTTTTTTTGTTTTTCAATGTTGATGGTGTATTTCCGCTTTCTCTTTATTTCCTGGTGTCACGGACGGTTGCGGGGCCGCAGGCGCGTCCTGGAACCGCCCGTGAAGAAAAAGCAATCGCACTCGATTCCCTGCATCGATTGCGCTTCAAATCGGTACAATCTGGGTTGAGTGTGTAGGGACAGCTGAAGTCCTTTTCTTAGCAAAGAGAGCACCATCCTAAAGGCTGGATGGCTCTTTTGATATGCTAATGAGCCTGAGCCTAATCTGCCCCAGAGAGTCCCTGGCTTCAAGCTGTGCTGATGGCCCATCCATCAGGTATAAGGTGACAAGCACCATGGCAGAAGCAATCTAGTTGGGCTAAAAGCCAGACCCACTGGCTCATTCCCAGCAGGGGAGGCGACACCTCGCTGGCTGCTCCAAACTTCAAAGAGCCTTTGCCTGGGAATAACCTGAGTCTCATAGCAAATCCATAACTTCCCAGATCTGTCATATTTCTGGGGTTCCTGAGATGGCAGCTTCGCCAAACGTGGGGGAAGTGTAGCATGAGCCCCGGTGCTGGTTCTGAGGAAGTTTCAGAACATTCTGAGGTAAGGACTGCCAGTTAGGCAGTTTGAAAATGCCCTGATGATACCACAGGGGTCCCATCCCTCATGTCTGGTATCAGGGCGCTGGGTAAATCGAGACAGACCTGAAAATGTTAATAAATCTGCCCTGACCTGTACGGTTCTGTGAGATAGAGCCCATATATGGGTAGATATGATTTCTAGCCCCCAGGATAAGGGGAGGGCTCATCTTATCTTCTAAGGGGGTGTATGGCTCCCCGCCCTCACTCCCTCCTACTGAAGCAGGGACATAAGAATGGCTGAGGACCCAAACTCAGTGTCCTCCACACTGAAACATCTTGAATTCATCAGATGCCAGCTTGAGGATATGCTGGCATCCACCTGGTCTGAACTCTGAACTCAAATTGAAACCCAGAACTCTGTTTTCCCACAAAAAGGACATCTTTCCAGGAACTAAGTATTTTTCTCCCTTCTTTTATTTTTTATACTGGCTATTACTGTTTTAATAATTGTTGATTTTAATAATTGTCTGTATATATTAATTATTTATATTGCGTGAATAAACGACTTTCTCCAAGTCATTCACTGTCCGCTACCCTGCTTATCAACACACACACAGAACTGATCCCGGGTCTCTGAAGATACGCTACTGTTTGTTGTTGTTGGCTAGACAGAATACCGTGTGTTTAACCATTTTATTCGCAGGACTAGTCAGTCAGTTAGTGGGCTCCACGGTCCCATGGTAACCGCGGTGGTGGCAGTTTACTCTGAACCAGTAGGTGACGTTGTAATTACCCGTGTCTCACAGGCTCCCTTCTGAGTTGTCTGCGGCTAATTCTTAACGGTTCCTGCGCATTGACTGCGACCAGAGTTCGCACGATCTGTGCGCTGGCACCGTTTAGAAGGCTAAGTGCGGTCAGCCACGAGGGCTCCTTGTGACAGTGTTAGGCAGCGGTTGGGACCTGTGTTGTGCTGAAAGTATCTGCGATAGCGCTAGCGCTATCGAGAAACGAACTAATTTGTTGGTGTAGCTGGAAGGCAATATATTTTTTATATATACAGAGAGACTGTGTAGCCAGTACCCCTCCCCAAAAGTTTTATTTTATTTGGCGTGGAAATGTCCGGGAACTACAAGAAAATGTGCCTGGCGGACCTGCAAAATCTTTGCCAAGAGAGAGGCATTGATGTCGGCCGCAAGAAACAAGGGGACCTGGTAACGGAATTGTTTCAATGGGATACCCAGCAACTGCAGGAGCTGGATGTGTCTGCTGAGGTAGACGTTGACCCATCTGACTCAAGGCAAGGGGAACCAGAGACTGAGACTCCTGACCGTACAGAGGTTGTGCATCCTGAGGGCCCTGCATCAACAGTTACGCAGGAGAATGTCAGTGTGGACCCCAATCCCAGAGTTTCTGAAAGTACTCGCCTGGAACCGGCCAGTACTGGACTGTCCGTTTGTACTGATCCGCTAATGCAGCAGGCATTACAAAAGCTGATGGACACTGACCTGGACAAGTACCTGCAGTACATGCGTGAAGAGCGCCAAATGCGGGAGGAACGGGAGCGGCAAGCTGCTGCTGAACGCCATGCAGAGAGGGATGCCGCTGAGCGAGAACGGGAGCGCCAATTTGCAGAGGCGCGGGAGAGACGACAGCATGAGCTCAACATGGCAAAGGTTCAACAGGCCAGCCGGAGTTCACCGCCCAGCCTCCCTGCTGAAGGAGCTGCACCCCCCGTAAGTGCAAAATTTAAATTTGCTAATATTGAAAAAGACACAGACATTGACTTGTTTTTGCGGTCTTTTGAAAAAGCATGCCGTCAGTATCGTCTGTCCCAAGACCAGTGGGCCAGACATCTGACACCTTTGCTGCGCTACAAAGCGCTTGATGCCTTCGCAGAATTGCCTGCGGAGAAGGATAATGATTATGCTGCTATAAAAGACGCTATCATTACTAAGTACCAGCTGACGCCAGAAGCCTATCGGAAAAAGTTCAGGGCCTGGCAGAAAAAGCCTTCTGATTCGTACCGAGATGTGGCCAGCAGCTTGCTCACCACACTCCGCCAGTGGACACTAGGCCTCACCAAAGGTTCTTATGATGTCCTGGAGGACTTGATAGTCCTGGAACAATTTCTGAACATTTGCCCTGCTGATGTACGCCAGTTTGTGCTAGAACGCAGGCCGGCTTCAACAACTGTCGCTGCAGACCTTGCTGAGACTTTTGCAACTACCCGGGTGGCTGATACCCGCAGAACTGTCCCATCCAGCTGGAGAGGAGGTCAGCCCAATACCTCGGCAGATCCTCCTGCCCCTGTGAGCCGTCCGCCACAGAGGCCACCCAGCGCAGCTGCTGCACCCAGGCCTGCAGCCTCTGGAGAGGTCACCTGTCACTACTGCCACAAGACGGGACACATGAAGTTCACCTGTCCGGAGCGGAGGCAGACCACCCCAGCACCTGGACCACCCGCACCTCGCCCGCGGCAGACACCCCCCGCCAGTGTACCCCAACCAGGAGCCGCATCCAACCTGATGTTTGCCAAGGGGGCAGGGAACTCCCCCATCACAAGCAATCACCAGCTGGTTACGGTGAATGACCAGCTTGTCACTGGTTTCCGTGACACCGGAGCAGATGTCACTCTGGTACGTGCACACCTTGTCCCCGCAGAGGCCATCATTCCTGACCAGTACCTCACCCTCACTGGAGTGGGGGGCACTCTTTCTCACATTCCCCAAGCCCGGGTGTCCATCGACTGGGGGGTGGGGGTCCACGAGAAGGTTGTTGGGATCCTGGACCAACTGCCGGTCCCTGTTTTGCTGGGGACCGACTTGGGCACGCTGGTGTCGTACTATGAACCTGCACCACGCCCTGTGGAATGCCAGGACGGAGACGGACTCTCTGCCCACACCCAGGGGCAAGAACAGGGGGGAGGTGGGTTGAACGTGCCCAGTTCACGGGTACCTGTGGTTGATGTACAAACTGTCTGTGATGAAAATGTTCCTGTTACTGTTATTAATGCTTGTGACAATGATGTAGGTAATGCCAATATATGCCACTCTGAAGGGATACCTGTGCTAGCGGTAACACGCAGCCATACTGCTCAGACCCTGAGCTCAGAACAGGTAGAGGAGGTCCCGGCCTCCTCCCCCTCCTCTGACCACAGGGATGGTACCCTTCAGCCACTAGCCTCATACGCCACGGGCCAGCTGGCTGAGAGTGAGAGTGCTGCATTTGTGCAAGCACTCCAGACTGACCCTAACCTCGAGGCCCTCAGAAAAAAGGCTTCTGAGCCCCTCACAGACGAGGCTACGTTCAAGGTATACTGGGAAGGTGGGAAGTTGTACAGTGAGCCTGTACACCCCACCGAAGGTGAAATGGGGATGGGTACCAAGTTGCTTGTGGTACCTAGTGCCTTCCGGGGGCATGTGCTGAAGTCCGCACATGACATTCCCCTGGCCGGGCACTTGGGGATCCACAGGACCCTTGATCGTATCCGGGGACATTTCTACTGGCCTCAAATGCGGATAGATGTGACGAACTACTGCCGCTCATGTACCATTTGCCAAAAGGTAAAAAGGACTGGGAATCCCCGCAAAGCTCCCTTGTGTCCACTGCCAATCATAGGGGAGCCCTTTCACAGAGCGGCAGTCGACATAATTGGACCATTGCCCACTCCCAGCAGCAGTGGCAAAAGGTACATCCTGACGGTGGTGGATTACGCCACCCGCTATCCTGAGGCCATGGCACTTTCCTCCCTGAGAGCGGACAAGGTAGCCGACGCGCTACTTAACATTTTCTCCCGAGTCGGGTTCCCTGCGGAGATGCTCTCCGATCAGGGAACCCAGTTTATGTCCGGACTCATGGAGGCCCTGTGCAAAAAGATACAGATGACGCACATTGTCTCCAGTCCCTACCACCCGCAGACCAATGGACTGTGTGAAAGGTTCAACGGGTCGCTGAAGCAAATGCTGACCACGTTTGTTGAGTCGCAAGGTGGGGACTGGGAACGATACCTGCCTCATCTGTTGTTTGCATACCGGGAGGTGCCGCAGGAATCTACCGGGTTCTCCCCGTTCGAGCTCCTGTATGGTAGGAATGTCCGAGGACCCCTACAATTGATGCGGGAGACGTGGGAGGGCAAGGGGGACCCCACAGATGTCTCTGTAGTTGATTATGTCCTCAAGTTCAGGGACAAGATGGAGTCCCTCACAGAAATGGTAACGGAAAACATGGCCCAGGCTCAGGCCAAACAAAAACTCTGGTATGACCGCACTGCTGGAGAGAGGTCATTTGAAGTAGGTGACAAAGTGTATGCCCTTCTTCCAGTGAGGCAGAACAAGCTGCAAGCGGCCTGGGAGGGACCCTACACTATAGTGCAACGGTTAAACCCTCTGACATACCTGGTGAACATGGGAGGCAAGAAACAGAAAAGCTTTCATGTCAACATGCTGAAGGCCCACCATGACAGGACCAAGTATGTGCTGCCAGTGTGCAGTCGGTTAGAGCAAGGACAGGCAGACCCCCTGTTAGACCTGCTGGCTGACATACGAGATGTGGACAGCGACCTAAGCGTCAATCCACAACTCTCCTCGTCCCAGCAAGAGCAGTTGCAGAAGGTGCTGGGTCCGTACCAGCACACCTTCTCCTGTGCCCCGGGGCGGACCAGTCTGGCAGTGCATAGGGTAGATACGGGCACCCATCCCCCCATCAGGCAATCCGCTTACCGCGTCTCCCCAGAGGTGCAAGCGGACATGCAGAAAGAGGTGAGGGAGATGCTGGAGCTAGGGGTGGTTCAAAAGTCCTGTAGTGCCTGGGCAGCCCCTGTGGTCCTGGTCCCCAAGAAGGACCAGACAACTCGGTTCTGCATGGACTACAGGAAGTTAAACGCCATCACCACTACAGACGCCTACCCCATGCCTCGCATCGATGAGTTTTTGGATACGCTGGCGTCCGCCAGGTACCTATCAATCATGGATCTGAGCCGGGGGTACTGGCAGATACCACTTGCACCTGACGCAAGGCAGAAGTCGGCCTTCATCACCCCTTTTGGCCTCTTCGAGTTCACGATGATGCCCTTTGGGATGAAGAACGCTCCTGCCACGTTTCAGCGGGCCGTAAACGACCTGCTGGAGGGGCTGCAAGGGTTCGCTGTAGCGTACTTGGATGACATTGCGGTGTTCAGCCCCACCTGGGAGGAACACCTCAAACACCTGTCCCAGGTACTAGAGAGGCTGGCCGCAGCCAATCTGACAGTTAAGCCGAGTAAGTGTCAGATTGGCATGACCGAGGTGCAGTACTTAGGTCACCGGGTGGGGGGTAACACCCTGAAACCTGACACGGGAAAGGTTGACGCCATCCTGGCATGGCCTCGGCCTATCACGAAAAAGCAGGTCCAGGCGTTCCTGGGGACCGCCGGCTACTATAGGAAATTTGTTCCAGCCTATAGTACCTTAGCGAAACCCCTGACCGATGCCACTAGCAAGAAACACCCCAAGGTTGTTAGCTGGACCCCCGCTTGCGAGAACGCCTTCCAAGCCTTGAAGCAGGCACTCGCAAGCACCCCGGTGCTTCAAGCCCCAGACTTCAGTCGTCGGTTTGTTGTACAAACCGATGCCTCTGACTACGGTCTCGGCGCAGTCCTCAGCCAGGTGGATGGAAAAGGAGATGAACACCCTATCCTCTACCTGAGCCGGAAGCTCCTGCCCCGAGAGGTAGCCTACTCCACAACTGAAAAGGAGTGCCTAGCGATCGTGTGGGCCCTACAGAAACTACAATCGTATCTGTACGGCCGCTCCTTCACGATCATTACCGACCATAATCCCCTGAGTTGGCTGAACCGCACTGCTGGGACCAATGGCAAGCTCTTACGTTGGAGCCTGTCATTACAGCAGTATGACTTCACGATTCAACACAAGGCAGGCAGCCGACACCAGAACGCCGACGGGCTATCCCGTTGCAACGGGGAACTAGATCAGATCTCGCAGGTTAGCGGCAACGACACACATCTTGCTGATTAATGTCTATCTGCCTTCTCCCCAGGGAGGGCTGTCACGGACGGTTGCGGGGCCGCAGGCGCGTCCTGGAACCGCCCGTGAAGAAAAAGCAATCGCACTCGATTCCCTGCATCGATTGCGCTTCAAATCGGTACAATCTGGGTTGAGTGTGTAGGGACAGCTGAAGTCCTTTTCTTAGCAAAGAGAGCACCATCCTAAAGGCTGGATGGCTCTTTTGATATGCTAATGAGCCTGAGCCTAATCTGCCCCAGAGAGTCCCTGGCTTCAAGCTGTGCTGATGGCCCATCCATCAGGTATAAGGTGACAAGCACCATGGCAGAAGCAATCTAGTTGGGCTAAAAGCCAGACCCACTGGCTCATTCCCAGCAGGGGAGGCGACACCTCGCTGGCTGCTCCAAACTTCAAAGAGCCTTTGCCTGGGAATAACCTGAGTCTCATAGCAAATCCATAACTTCCCAGATCTGTCATATTTCTGGGGTTCCTGAGATGGCAGCTTCGCCAAACGTGGGGGAAGTGTAGCATGAGCCCCGGTGCTGGTTCTGAGGAAGTTTCAGAACATTCTGAGGTAAGGACTTCCAGTTAGGCAGTTTGAAAATGCCCTGATGATACCACAGGGGTCCCACCCCTCATGTCTGGTATCAGGGCGCTGGGTAAATCGAGACAGACCTGAAAATGTTAATAAATCTGCCCTGACCTGTACGGTTCTGTGAGATAGAGCCCATATATGGGTAGATATGATTTCTAGCCCCCAGGATAAGGGGAGGGCTCATCTCATCTTCTAAGGGGGTGTATGGCTCCCCGCCCTCACTCCCTCCTACTGAAGCAGGGACATAAGAATGGCTGAGGACCCAAACTCAGTGTCCTCCACACTGAAACATCTTGAATTCATCAGATGCCAGCTTGAGGATATGCTGGCATCCACCTGGTCTGAACTCTGAACTCAAATTGAAACCCAGAACTCTGTTTTCCCACAAAAAGGACATCTTTCCAGGAACTAAGTATTTTTCTCCCTTCTTTTATTTTTTATACTGGCTATTACTGTTTTAATAATTGTTGATTTTAATAATTGTCTGTATATATTAATTATTTATATTGCGTGAATAAACGACTTTCTCCAAGTCATTCACTGTCCGCTACCCTGCTTATCAGCACACACACAGAACTGATCCCGGGTCTCTGAAGATACGCTACTGTTTGTTGTTGTTGGCTAGACAGAATACCGTGTGTTTAACCGTTTTATTCGCAGGACTAGTCAGTCAGTTAGTGGGCTCCACGGTCCCATGGTAACCGCGGTGGTGGCAGTTTACTCTGAACCAGTAGGTGACGTTGTAATTACCCGTGTCTCACAGGCTCCCTTCTGAGTTGTCTGCGGCTAATTCTTAACGGTTCCTGCGCATTGACTGCGACCAGAGTTCGCACGATCTGTGCGCTGGCACCGTTTAGAAGGCTAAGTGCGGTCAGCCACGAGGGCTCCTTGTGACACCTGGTTATTTTCCATAAAAAGCAGGAAAAAAAAATGTATTCAATACGCATACAAAACACAAATGTGTTTTCAATAAGTGGACCAGAAACGCACCAAAACCGCAAACAAACGCATTTAAAATGCGTTCGCATTTGTGAAATGCAAAACACACATAGAGCTTGATTCACTAAACTGCGATAACTCATATCAGGGCCGCACTATCGTTTTCGTGTGCAAGCGCGAATTGTCACGCGCAATCGCAAATTTTTGCCCACAATTGCCCGCGAAAATTTGCGGTTGCGCGCGAAAATGCTAGCGCGGCCGAGATAGGAGTTATCACGGTTTAGTGAATCAAGCCCATGAAACCGCATTACACAAACGCACCTGAGGAAAACGTCCCTTTTTCACACTATGTCATATGTGAGCCCAGCCTGAACCATCCAGCGATTTTTTTGTGTGACACACATTTTACAAGCAAAGATGTAACCAAAAAGGCAAATTGGGGGGGCGCCAGGCAGAAGGATGTGATCATGTGACGTCACTGCTGGCTCCTGGCTGCTCCTAGGAGCCGGTGCAGCGAGAGGCAGGAGGAGCTGTGCCGCTGTGCGCACCAGCGCGAATCAATCACCGGCTTCCTAGCTAGCTTACTAGCTAGATCCTTCTGGGCGGCCAGCGCTCCTGCGTTCTGACGTCACGTGACAGGAGCGGCCGCGCTATTCCTGTCACGGACGTTTCCTGTGTGGCGGAAGTGGAGTCTTTTTGGCCACTCGGGCTCCTCGCTGCCACTGCTGCGCCTGCTAGTAGTGTGTGTGCCCAGCCCAGCCAGCCAGCCTTGCCCTTGCTGCCGGTGTTCCGACGCTGCCCGCTAGCACCTCCAGACCCCCACCGATCATCCAGTCAGACTCCAGAGTTGGACAACATGGTAAGTAGGCAGGCAGTCTATGTACTGCACTGCCAGGCTCTCTCTTTCTGACGAGGGGGAGGGGGGGGGAAGGGAGGGGGGCGCTCTTTTTGCCCTGGGCTAAAAAGTCAGATGGTCGACTCTGACAGACTGCTGGCTACACAATATGGGCACATATACACCTGGCTAGATAAGTCTGGGCACATATACACCTGGCTACATATACTTGGCACATATACCCCTGGCTACATATACTTGGCACATATACACCTGGCTACATATACTTGGCACATATACACCTCGCTACATATACTTGGCACATATACACCTGGCTACATATACTTGGCACATATACACCTGGCTACATATACTTGGCACATATACACCTGGCTACATATACTTGGCACATATACACCTGGCTACATGTACTTGGTACATATACTTGGCACATATACCCCTGGCTACATATACTTGGCACATATACCCCTGGCTACATATACTTGGCACATATACCCCTGGCTACATATACTGGGAACATATACCCCTGGCTACATATACTTGGCACATATACCCCTGGCTACATATACTGGCACATATACCCCTGGCTACATATACTGGGAACATATACCCCTGGCTACATATACTTGGCACATATACACCTGGCTACATATACTTGGCACATATACACCTGGCTACAATATACTGGGCACATATACCCCTGGCTACATATACTGGCACATATACCCCTGGCTACATATACTGGCACATATACCCCCTGGCTCCATATACTGGGCACATATACCCCCTGGCTCCATATACTGGGCATATATACCCCCTGGCTCCATATACTGGGCACATATACCCTCTGGCTCCATATACTGGGCACATATACCCTCTGGCTCCATATACTGGGCACATATACCCCCTGGCTCCATATACTGGGCACATATACCCCCTGGCTCCATATACTGGGCACATATACCTCTGGCTACATATACTGGGCACATATATCCCTGGCTACATATACTGGGGACACTGGCTGTTTGTCATTATGTGCATTTACTGGTGAAAAGCGGTCTCTTGTTAAGTGCATTTACTGGTGAAAAGCGGTCTCTTGTTAAGTGCATTTACTGGGGAAAAGCGGTCTCTTGTTAAGTGCATTTACTGGGGAAAAGCGGTCTCTTGTTAAGTGCATTTACTGGGGAAAAGCGGTCTCTTGTTAAGTGCATTTACTGGGGAAAAGCGGTCTCTTGTTAAGTGCATTTACTGGGGAAAAGCGGTCTCTTGTTATGTGCATTTACTGGGGAAAAGCGGTCTCTTGTTATGTGCATTTACTGGTGAAAAGCGGTCTCTTGTTATGTGCATTTACTGGTGAAAAGCGGTCTCTTGTTATGTGCATTTACTGGTGAAAAGCTGTCTCTTATGTGCATTTACTGGTGAAAAGCGGTCTCTTATGTGCATTTACTGGTGAAAAAAACTGTCTCTTATGTGTATTTACTGGTGAAACGCTGTCTCTTATGTGCATTTAGTGGAGACATTTTGTCAGTAAAAATCTTTTGTCAGTAATTTTTTAGGTATTTGTCAGTAAAAAATAACGTGAAAGGTTGGCAACACTGGCAGGCTGCGCGGCGCAACGGGAAAGATACAGGCAGCCCACCTCACGCTTGGGCTGGGCTGGGGGAGGAGCCGACGACAGCGAGCAAGAGTAGGGTGGCCGCATGCAGCCATAAATACGCAGTGTGTGACTGCGTCGCACTCGCAGAGCCTCTCAGCCTGAGTCAGTCCAGAGACTAGCAGACTCGCAGGCAGCCAAAGCCAGCCAGGAGCAAGCCCATGGAAGAGGGGTAGTGAAAAAAAATAAAAAAATAAATAAAAATGGTGAGTTGGTTTCAAGAAGCCTTTTGACATGATTTCACTTAGCAGCTTTGATTTTGGGGAAGGGGGGGGGGGGGGGGGGCGTTTTTTTTGACTCTCGAACTGGGTGAAATTTAGCCTAGAAACTGCCCTGGATGTAACTAGAATCCCCACCCCGGCCTAGGCCTAGCTACCGGTAGGAAGCCTTTGTTTCTCCTCTAGATAATAGAATTTGGCAGTTTTGATTTCTCAGTATTCAGGACTATAATCTACGCACAGCATATTGAGAGGAAGTCAAAGACAACTGCTGTTCACATACACTTACAATTATTATTTGGTATTTTTATAGCACATGCACCGACATCAGGGCCGGGCTGAGGCATAGGCTGGAGAGGCTCCAGCCTCAGGGCGCAGTGTAGGAGGGGGCGCACAATTCATTCAGCTGTCATTCCTAATTGTGTTTGAAGCAGAGATAAATAAGAAAAAGGGATACATGGCAGTGACTGCAAGCCAGATAACTAGATATTAAGGTGTTGGGGAGGTTGTGGGCCCTGTGGCGCCTCTTAGTCTAATAGCAATCCGTGTGTGACGGCTGGGGTGGGGGGGATGGGGGGGCGCACTTTGGTGTCTCAGCCTTGGGTGCTGGAGGACCTTGTTCCGGCGCTGACCGACATCTTGCGCTGCACTTTACAGAATATATAGTCTTGTCACTAACTGTCCCTCTGAGGGGTTTACAATCTAATCCACCATAGTCATATGTCTATTGTAGTCTAGGGCCAATTTTAGGGGGAAGCCAATTAACTTATCTGTATGTTTTTGTACAATCAAATTGTTTCCAACCACCAATCTAGTGATACAACCTAAAAATAACAAAAAACATTTGTAAAACAAAAAGAGAGATTTAGAGCCCACAGAAGTGTAGTTCTAAAGATAATAATATTCGCTGCCAGTTCTAGACTTTTTGCCGCCAGAGGCAAATTTGTTAGGAGGCCGCCCCCCCCCTCCTCTCCCCCCATCCGATAGGTAGATAGGTAGATCTGGAGGTGGTAGCAGCCAGGAAGAGGGAGCAGTGAGCACAGCGGGGGGAGGGGGGTCAGACTCTCATCTCTCACCTGGGGCTCCCCGTCCAGCGAGTGGGGAAGCAATTACTCACTTACTTCCTTGCATTCCACTGCTCGCTGCATCACTTCCTGCAATGCAGCCCACTGTACTTCAGTGGGCGGCATTGCAGGAAGTGATGCAGTGAGCAGTGCAACCCAAGGAAGTAAGTGAGTAATTGCTTCCCTGCTCGTTGCCAGCTCTAAATTTAGCGATCAAAGCTGGAGGGAGAGTGCGGACAGGGGAACCCCAGGTGACGAGGGGGGGGGGGGGTCTGACCTCCTTCCCCACCACTGTGCCTGCTGCTCCCGTTCTAGGTGAAATGCCCTGATCTGTTTAGGCCAGCATTTCGAAACAAGTAATCTGTTCCTTGCAAGCAGGTAAGTTTCCTGCCTGTCTCAAGTAATCATCAGGCCACTACTGAAGAAACCATCCCTAGATCTGGATATTCTGAGCATCTTCAGACCTGTATACCTCTTATACTAAAAAGGCGACCTGACCACCACAGTCCAGACTCTGCAAAAAACTGGGAAAGCTTTAGATCTCAAAATTAGTTCAATATCTCCGAAAGGGAGAACCCAGGATATGACTCTGCAGGTATTGATATATAGTTCATACAGATTTGTCCACAAAAGTGCCTCAGATCCCATCAAGGGAAGCTGATGTAGAATAGGACCCACTCGCAGCCCTAAAAAAGCCAACCACAGCACTGTATGGATCATAAACAGGTAGGATAGTCTGTGTCATTCACTCCAGGCTGGAGGTGTTAGTTGCAGACTTAAGCAGTGCTGATTAGTAGTAGCATATAAGCCGATTTAGTTGTGTAGCAACATCTTTTTGACATTTCTGTCATAAACACAATTGAGGCATTCACAACCAGTCTGTTGTTAGTATGCACATAGCATTGCACAGAGCTCAAAGCAAAGTGATCTTGGCACACAGTAAGAGATAGAAAGCTTCAGCAGATAATTGCATACACTCCGTAAGGGTTCTCTTAACCAGATTTTATACACTTGAGGATAACAGGCATAGTTACCACATCCTCCAGGATGGATGGCTTAGTTGATGTCTCATGTGCAACTTGTGACCAGTTTTAGCAGGGTCTGGTAGAGTCTAGCAGCGTGGCCAGTGATTGCCTGATGCCTATCTGACATGTTTCACCGTAATCACAAACGGCCTCTTCAGAGATTGGCATGATAGCGACATACTGTCCGCTCGTCAGCAAGTGCAGAAGGGTATGAGACGCAGGACGTCAGAGCACGTCCTCCAATAGGAGGTACACGTACGCGTCATGAGCTCCAGAGCGTAGCGCAAACAGGAAGTCCTCACTCCACTGTCTGCAACTCATCACGGGGGCGGAGAGAGGGCGGCAAGCGCCCACATAAACAGTCTTAAATAAACAGACAACATTATTGCATCCCACATTATCAAAACACTATTATAAATTCCCAGAATTGTTATAAGATATTATATATACATACACGTATATCCAGGGTACCCCCAAACGGCCACAAAGAAGGTGGAAGGGAGAGGGGAGGAAGAGGACAAGGGGGAAGGGAGGGATGGGAAGGTAAAAGGGGGGAGGGAGAGGGGGGAGGGAAGGAAGGAAAAAAGGAGCAGGAAGGGGGAAACAAAGGGAAAGGAAAACAAGGACTGGAAACTTTTGTTAGCAAAGAAGGGGACCTGGGTCCACCTGTGTAAACACCTCATAACCTACTTTACTCTATGTGGAAAAGAGAGAAAACTCCACCACAAAAATACAACAGTATATAGACTGCATTAATGTTTTTTAGGAATTACAAAAAATCTTAAACTCGCAAAAATCCAAAAAATGCAAAAAGGTACTGAAAAATCCAAAATATAAAAAAAAATACATACAAATAAATGCAAGAAAAATGCAAAAAAAATGCAAAAATTACAAAAATTGCAAAAATTGCAAAAATTACAAAATTACAAAAATTACAGATATTACAAAAATTCATTGTAGACATAAAGACAATGGGAGACCTCATGTGAAAAGGCAGTTCGAGGAGGAGAGGTCATGGAGGCAGAGAGAGGAGACTAATAGGGCAAAAAGGCCCCATATTGGACCGCATCGTTGAGGCCGTCCCCTTTTGTCGCATCCAGTGTAAAGATCCATCTTAGCTCCAATTGTAGGAGCTGTTTGTCAATATCCCCGCCCCTTATGTGTACATGGATCCTATCCAGTCCTACAAATTTGACATAACTGAGATCTCCCCTATGCACTAAATTCACATGTCTCGAAATAGGGAATCTGAAGTTGCACCCCCCAATATCGCCGACATGTTCCTTTCTTTAAAGGCTCGACTCGTTTGGCCAACATAAAAACATCCACATCTGCATGTCATAAGATAAATAACACCAGGAGTACTGCAGTTTACAAAGTGACGACATCTGACCATTAGGGAGCGCAACCTCAGACCTTCTCATCAAATACCTACAGTACCACAGCAACTGTAGGTTCCTGTTGTAGAGCAGTGCCTAGATTTAGGTTCCCTACTAAAGTGACTACACGTCATGGAATCCTTCAAAGTTCTAGCTCATCTAAACACAATCTGAGGGCTACTTGGTAAGAACTCTTGGACCAGAGGATCACTGCGCAACACATTCCAGTGGCTATTTAGGATCTTGTACAGCTGATTCTCCTGATTGCAATATCGAGTTATAAAATATACTTCTTTAGTATTTTTACTGTTACTTTCAGATACAGTTGACCATGAAATCTTGCTTAACAAGGTGCAAGAGTACTGTGGCATTGATGGTTTAGTCCTCCATTGGTTCTCCTCCTCCCTCGCTGGTGGAACAATAAGGATAGCCTTGGGGCCTTTCCAGTTCAACCCTGTACCGCTAAAATATGGTGTACCTCAGGGCCTGATACTATCCCCTTGTTGTTTACCATATGTGACAGACGGATTCACCGGCAGAAATGCGCTACCCACGCAATCATATGAAAATGAGCACACAAAGCCTGAGTAGGAGTGCTCCTTTCACTTTGCTTAAAAGAAAAGCAGTGTTCATTTCAGCCCAGACTTCTGCTACACAGGAAAGATTGTTTATCTATCTCTCCCTGGAGAGGGTGCCATAAAACAACAGATTCACTTTACAGTCATCTTTCCTAGAGGGAGCCCCATAAACCCCAAACCAGAGCCATATCATACCTTTAATATCTACTACAAAGGTTTTGTTAAGAAGAAGGACACTATAGCTGCATTAGAACATCACCGTGTCCTAAATTCCTTTGAACCAGAGTTACAGAAATGACTTTTAATTCACCTTGGGATGAAAGAATAAGTCATTTAGACATTTTACTAAATTTTACTAAATTAATCAGTTTTCCGTCGATGCAAGCCACGCCAACACTAGCAGATAGTTATGAAATATGATTTGTTTGTGGCTGAGCCACCCAGCGCTTGCCTAGCATCTACCTATCACAAGTTACAGCATGCTCAGAAGTGGAATATCTCAATACACATGTTGTTGGTGTCTGTGTGACACAGAGAATGCCAGGAGTGTACCTGTGTCATTCTCTGTGGGTTCTGATCAGCTGTCGCCGAGATATGACCGTTTCAGATATTGCATATTCTTTTCTGCCTGTCATGACAAAGGGGTGGAGAGTGGTCCTGTTGCAGACACAGCCCATCTCCTTTTACAAACTACACCCTACAGCAGAGGAAGGGTTAAAATACTGCTGGACACAGGCTATGGGGGATACAGAACCCAGCCATCCATATAACATCGAGGGTTGGCTATTTTGTCCATGGACTTCTATCCACTGAACTTTCTATAATTGAACTTTATACTCCAAAGGACATACGGTAATTTGACTCAAAGACTGCTCATGACATTATCTTCAGTTATTTTCACTTTTAATCCTTATTATTTTAAGTGTATCAATTTGTTTCAATCTCTATATTTTGCTGATGCATAATTTTTTAAATAAACAATTAAAAATCGTTTGTCTGAGTGCTGTTCTGAAAAATTTGTTGGTAACGTTCTCTCACATTTCCTGAGAGAACGTTACCATAACCGTTTTGATATTAATATTGTTAATTTTGCTATCTCTAGAAAGGTTGTGAATTAACCCCTTTTCCTTTTAGCTAGAGTTAGATTTTAGCAACCTGGTCTCTATATGAGACCTCAGATTGTATTGATTGTACATAAAATTGAAATTAGACTGTGTGTGGACTCACCAACCAATCCAAAAGGTAACTTTTCCTGCAGTGCAGTGCAGTGCCTTCAGGATTCCCTCAGGGTCTGAGGCTGAATGTAAACTGTGGCAAAGGGAACAGGAATTGGAGGGTGACTGCACATACGTCACATTGTCGGCAGCGGTGCGACCAATCTTTGGCGTCAGTCTGCTCACCAGTGGTGCTCGGATACCCCTTTTTATTATTCGAGTTTGGTCGAATTCGAATAGTAAATTATTCGCGTTCGGTCGAATATTCGAGTCAAATATTTTTTACTATTCGATTCGACCTCGGACTTCAAGCTCACTATTCGAGTCGGTATTCGAGCTCATTATTCGAGCTGACTATTCGAATTGGCCTTAAATAGCTTCCAACACTTGTTTTGAGGGTGAATGATGCAAGAAACATCTTTTTTTCCAAGTAACAACAGCAAGTGATTATGTGGGGATGTTCCTTTAAAAAAAAAAAAGGTGGAAAGAGAAGTTGTGTCCAAAATTTTGTTCAGTACTGTATATACTTCTTCTTCTTCTTCTTCTTTATCTTCTATATCTTCTTCTTCTATATTTTCTTCTTCTATATCTTCTTCTTCTATATCTTCTTCTATATCTTCTTCTTCTTCTTCTTGTATATCGTCTTCTTCTTCTTCTTCTTCTTCATCTTCTTCTTCTTCTTCATCATCTTCTTCTTCATCTTCTTCTTCTTCTTCTTCATATTCTTCTTCATCTTCTTCTTCATCTTCTTCATCTTCATCTTCTTCATCTTCTTCTTCATCTTCTTCATCTTCTTCTTCTTCATCTTCTTCTTCTATATCTTCTTTTTCTATATCTTCTTCTTCTATATCTTCTTCTATATCTTCTTCTTCTTCTTCTTGTATATCGTCTTCTTCTTATTCTTCTTCTTCTTCTTCTTCATCTTCTTCTTCTTCTTCATCATCTTCTTCTTCATCTTCTTCTTCATATTCTTCTTCATCTTCTTCTTCATCTTCTTCTTCATCTTCTTCTTCTTCATCTTCTTCATCTTCTTCTTCATATTCTTCTTCATCTTCTTCTTCTTCATCTTCTTCATCTTCATCTTCTTCATCTTCTTCTTCATCTTCTTCATCTTCTTCTTCTTCATCTTCTTCTTCTATATCTTCTTTTTCTATATCTTCTTTTTCTATATCTTCTTATTATTATTATTTTTCTATTTCATCTTCTTCTTTTTCTATATCTTCTTCTTCTTCTTCTTCTCCTTCTTCTTCGTCTCCTTCTTCTTCGTCGTCTTCTTCTCCTTCTTCTTCTTTTTCTATATCGTCTTCTTCTTCTTCACTTATTTCTCTTTTATATATATATTTTTTAAAGAAATGCAGCTATTTTTGAGCGTAATAAATAGCTGGTGGCGCACGCATGTTGGAAGCGCCATTGTATGTGCTCCCTGGCAGTGGAAACACACAGACAGCAGGAGGTAAATTCAGCAGGAGGAGGATGATTGTGTGGCAGCAGGCAGTCAATGAGGCAGGCAGCGAGACATAATAGGCTGTGTGGTACCTAGTGGTGGTACCAGGCCGTAAATACACAGCATGAGGTTCCAGACAGCGGTCGTGAAGCCCACATCATGCCCAATACACAACTGGGACAACACAGTTTTCAACCCGGACACCTCTAAAAATAATATCACACAGTATTAATAAAAAGTATATATATTTTTTTTGTTTTTTTAAAGAAATGCAGCTATTTTTGAGCGTAACAAATAGCTGGTGGCGCACGCATGTTGGAAGCGCCATTGTATGTGCTCCCTGGCAGTGGAAACACACAGACAGTAGGAGGTAAATTCAGCAGCAGGAGGAGGAGGATGAGTGTGTGGCAGCAGGCAGTCAATGAGGCAGGCAGCGTGACATAATAGCCCTGGTACCTAGCGGTGATACCAGGGCTGTAAATAAACACAGCAGGCAGGGGTCCCAGACAGCAGTTGTGCAGCCCACATCGTGTCCAATACACAACTGGGACAACACAGTTTTCAACCCGGGCACTTCAGAAAAATTAAACCTTTTTTTTTTTAATGGTTTTTTTGTTTTGTTTTTACAACAAATTACACAGATATAGCTATTGTTTGACGTAATAGCTGGTGGCAGAGTGGCAGCAGAAGGTAATTCTGTGTACCCTGGCAGTGGGAAACACAGACAGACAGCAGTAGCAGCAGGAGGAATGGAGGAGTAATGTGAGCAGCTATTGTTTGATGTATAAGCTGGTGGCAGAGTGGCAGCAGAAGGTAATTTTGTGTACCCTGGCAGTGGGAAACACAGACAGACAGCAGCAGCAGCAGGAGGAATGGAGGAGTAGTGTGAGTGTGGCAGCAGGCAGGCAGCGTGACATAATAGCCCTGGTACCAAGCGGTGATACCAGGGCTGTAAATAAACACAACAGGAGGTCCCAGACAGCGGTCGTGCAGCCCACATCGTGTCCAATACACAACTGGGACAACACAGTTTTCAACCCGGACACCTCTAAAAATAATATCACACAGTATTAATAAAAAGTATATATATATTTTTTTGTTTTTTTAAAGAAATGCAGCTATTTTTGAGCGTAACAAATAGCTGGTGGCGCACGCATGTTGGAAGCGCCATTGTATGTGCTCCCTGGCAGTGGAAACACACAGACAGCAGGAGGTAAATTTAGCAGCAGGAGGAGGAGGATGAGTGTGTGGCAGCAGGCAGTCAATGAGGCAGGCAGCGTGACATAATAGCCCTGGTACCTAGCGGTGATACCAGGGCTGTAAATAAACACAGCAGGCAGGAGGTCCCAGACAGCGGTCGTGCAGCCCACATCGTGTCCAATACACAACTGTGACAACACAGTTTTCAACCCGGGCACCTCAGAAAAATAAACCTTTTTTTTTTAATGGTTTTTTTTGTTTTGTTTTTACAACAAATTACACAGATATAGCTATTGTTTGACGTAATAGCTGGTGGCAGAGTGGCAGCAGAAGGTAATTCTGTGTACCGTGGCAGTGGGAAACACAGACAGACAGCAGCAGCAGGAGGAATGGAGGAGTGATGTGAGCAGCTATTGTTTGACGTAATAGCTGGTGGCAGAGTGGCAGCAGAAGGTAAATCTGTGTACCCTGGCAGTGGGAAACACAGACAGACAGCAGCAGCAGCAGCAGGAGGAGGAGGATGAGTGTGTGGCAGCAGGCAGTCAATGAGGCAGGCAGCGTGACATAATAGCCCTGGTACCTAGCGGTGATACCAGGGCTGTAAATAAACACAGCAGGAGGTCCCAGACAGCGGTCGTGAAGCCCACATCGTGTCCAATACACAACTGGGACAACACAGTTTTCAACCCGGGCACCTCAGAAAAATTAAACCTTTTTTTATTTAATGGTTTATTTTTTTTTTTTTTTTTACAGCAAATTACACAGACAGATATAGCTATTGTTTGACGTAATAGCTGGTGGCAGAGTGGCAGCAGAAGGTAAATCTGTGTACCCTGGCAGTGGGAAACACAGACAGACAGCAGAAGGGCAGTACACAGCAGCCCACTGTAGGTGTAAAATGTGTGGCTGCAGGCGACGTAATAGTCAAAGTGAACCAGGCTGGCTTAGTGAGCAGGAGCCAGGAGGTGGTAAAGGGTGGTAAGGCACATTAACGATGGTTCTTCCGGTAGCCAGTTCATGTCCCCCTCTCGCCGACAACAGGGGCCAGGAACTCGCCTTCCACCCACGCCTGGTTCATCTTGAGAAACGTCAGTCTGTCCACAGACTTGTGAGACAGACGTGAGCGTTTCTCGGTGACCACGCCACCAGCTGCACTGAAGCAGCGCTCGGACAGCACGCTGGAAGGGAGACAGGACAGCACTTCCAGGGCGTACTGCGCCAGCTCGCTCCAGATCTCCAGGCGCTTGACCCAATACTCCATGGGATCAACAGGGGCATCGCTGTCAAGCCCGCTGTAGGACCCCATGTAGTCAGCCACCATGCGGGTCAGGCGCTGGCTGTGACCGGAGGAGGATGCTGCTGCATGCACCTCCTCTCTAGTCACTGCTGCCAGAGCCTCTACAGTCCTGTAGAGCTCGTTGCTGAGAGACAGCAGGTCTGTGGGGCGCTTGCTGCTGGATGCAGGCACCTGCTGCTGCCTCTGTGCTGGCTGGACAGTGGGGGTGGAAGGCTGGGGGAAGGCTTCCTCCAAGCGCTGAACAAGGGCCTGCTGCAAGCTCCTTATTTGTTGCGCTGGGTCTCCTCCTGCAGGCGGCAGGAACTGGCTCAACTTCCCCTTGAGGCGTGGGTCCAACATCATGCTGATCCAGATTTCCTCCCTCTGCTTCATCTGGATCACCCTGGGGTCCCTGCGCAGGCACGTCAGCATGTGCGCTGCCATTGGGAAGAGGCGGGCCACGTGTGCTGGCACATCGACGGCAGTGCTGTCCTCATCCTCCTCCTCTTCCTCCTCAGCCTCATCCTCTCTCCACCCCCGCACCAACTCAGCTGCGCTGTGCTGATCCCCCTCATCAGCAGCAAGGTCAGGGACCTCCACCAAGTCCTCCTCCTCCTCCCCCTCAGAGGTGGACTGTGCAGCTGCATGCCGCTCCTGCTGGTCCAAGGCTGCCGCTCCCTGTTCCAGCAAAGCATCGAGGGCCCTGTTCAGCAGACAAACCAGGGGCACCCACTCGCAGACCATAGCATGGTCCCTGCTCACCATGTTAGTGGCCTGCAAAAAGGGAGCCAGCACTAAGCACACCTGCTGCATGTGCCTCCAGTCATCATCGGGGACGATGGACGGGATGTTGCTGGTCTTGTCCCTTCTCTGAGCGGCGGACACAGTGGCCAGGGCAAGGTACTGGTTGACAGCGTGCTTCTGTTCAACCAGACGCTCCAACATCGCCAGGGTGGAGTTCCAGCGAGTTGGAACGTCAAGGATCAGCCGATGGCGTGGCAGCTCCAGCTCCTTTTGCACGTCTTCCAGGCTCGCACAGGCTGCAGCCGAGCGCCGGAAGTGACGCCCACAACGTTCCTTGCCGTTTCCAGCAGTTCGCCCATCCCCTGGTAGGTGCGCAAGAACTTCTGCACCACCAGGTTCAGCACGTGGGCCAGACAGGGGATGTGGGTCAGGTTTCCCCTGTCAATTGCGGCAACCAGATTGGCCCCATTGTCGTCCACCACTTCTCCGACTCTGAGGCCTCTGGGGGTCAGCCAAATCCTCTCCTGCTCCGGGAGTTTGGCCAACACATGGGTTGCCGTCAGTTTGGTCTTCCCAAGGCTGACCAACTGCAGCAGCGCTTGGCAGTGGCGGGCCTTCACGCTGCTGCTGAGGCGAGGGGTTTGGCCAGGTGTGCCGGAGGATAGCAGAGGATCGGAGGAACCTGCTGCAGTTCCCCTGACCCTGCGGGGTGGCACCACCCACTGTGTTGCTGCTGCTGCTGTGCCCGCTGCTGCTCTCCCATCCTCACCCCCTTCCACCAAGCTGACCCAGTGGACAGTGAAGGACAGGTAGCGGCCTGTCCCAAAGCGGCTGCTCCCGGAGTCCATGGTGACGTGGACCCTTTCACCAACCGCGTGCTCCAGCCCTCGCTCCACATTGGCCATCACAAAGCGGTGCAGTGCAGGAATGGCCTTGTGGGCAAAGTAGTGTCTGCTGGGGAGCTGCACAAGCAAGCAGCGCACGCATGTCGCTCCCCTCCTGCACGAGCGTGTACGGCAGGAGTTGGGAGCACATGGCCCGTGCCAGCAAGCCGTTCAGCTGCCGCACGCGACGGCTGCTGGGAGGCAGAGCCCTAACCACCCCCTGGAAGGACTCGCTCAAAAGGCTCTGGCGTGGCCTTTTGCTAGCACGGGAATCAGCGGACACAGCAGAGGAGGCCACTGAGGACTGGCTGCCAGAACAGGCCTCAATGTCGGCGGCAGGAGTTGCAGAGGGGGGAGGAGCAGTGCGTTTCCGCACTCCTGCTGGTGGTGCTGGAGGAGCAGGAGGGCGGGTGGCTGCTGTTGCTGCTGCTGCTGCTGCTGAAGGCTGTGCAGTGATGGGTGTGGTGCCACTGCCAGCACCAGATGCCTTCAGCCTCTGGAACTCCTCATGCTGGTGGAAATGTTTAGCAGCAAGGTGGTTGATGAGCGAGCTGGTGCTGAACTTTAAGGGGTCTGCACCTCTGCTCAACTTCCGCTGACAGTGGTTGCAAGTGGCGTACTTGCTGTACACTGTGAGCATGGTGAAAAATCGCCAGATTGGTGACAAAAACAACCCCCTACGGCCTGGAGCCGCTGCTGCCTGTCTCCCTGTGGTGGTTTGGGGGGGGGGGGGGGGCTTGGGTGCGGCTGGTGGTGGTACTGGCAGATGCTGCTGCTGCTGCTGCTGAGCCTGAGACACCAGCAGGCTGTGGGACCTGCCTACTGCTGCCAATGCTTGCAATGATGCGCCTCCTTGCAAGGCCCACAAGTGCATCCTCCTCCTCCTCCTCAGAGCTGCTGATGACGACATCCCATGGAGCTGGTGGCACCCAGTCTTTGTCTGTCACCCTGTCATCATCCTCCTCCCCCTCCTGAAACATGTCCTGCTGGGATGATGACCCCCCAAACTCCTCTCCTGATGCATGGATGGGCTGCTTGACTGTCGCCACAGTCTTGCTGTCCAATCCCTCCTCCCCCAAAGTGCCCCTCAGCATCTCCTCCTCAAAATCGCCAACAACAGCAGACAATACCCTGATGGTGCCTGGGGACAAAAGACTGCTGAGTGACAGGTCGGCGACTGACGGTGAACTGGTCTCCTCCCCAGGCCCTGCTGGGCGGCTGCTGCGAACAGGGGTGGTGGAGAGCTGATGGCGGGCTGCTCAACCTCCGTCATCAGTTGCACCACAGTGGCTGCATCCTTTTCCTCAATGGGACGTTTCCGACCCGGCTGGAGGAAAATAGGAGCAGGTGCTACACGCTGCTGCTGCTGCTGTGTCTCTGCAGCGTGAGTTGCAGATGCTCCTGCTGGGCGCCCAAGGCGTCCACGGCCAGTGGCTATAGGAGGAATATTAGCCACTGACGCTGCTGCTGCTGCTGCGGAACTGTGCATGGTG
Organism: Hyperolius riggenbachi; assembly: GCF_040937935.1. NCBI lineage: Eukaryota > Metazoa > Chordata > Amphibia > Anura > Hyperoliidae > Hyperolius > Hyperolius riggenbachi. The sequence goes on along the minus strand of NC_090652.1, from coordinate 39,109,220 downwards.
GCGCGGCTTGCCACAATGCTGCTCCCTCTCCTCCTGATTCCCTTGCTGCCCTTCCCCTTGCCCAAACCACGCTGGCTGCCACTTCCAGACATCTTAGATGTTTTGGGCGTAAACACAAAAGTTTTTTAAAAGGGCGGGTGAAAAAGTGGGGTACTTTAATGGAGTGGGTTGGTGGGTGAGGTGACACTAATCACTAAGTGATTAGATCGCTAAGTGATTAGTACAGTACAAATACAAAATACAATAATCGGTATTGGTAATCAGTAAGTGTGAACAGTGAACACAGTGAGTGTTTCCAATAGTACACTAACTAGAAAATACAATAATCAGTAGTAATCAGATTCAGTAGAAGGAAATAGAGTGTGTGTACACTACAGACAGTGAGTGCACGCACACACACACGCAGGAGCTAGCCTATGAACAGTGACTGAGTGTCCCTAGTACAGTAAGTAGTAACAGTCAGTAAGTACAACTAGAAATTACAATAATCAGTAGTAATCACAAGGAAATAGAGTGTGTGTACTGTACAGACAGTGCACGCACACACACACGCAGGAGGTAGCCTATGGACAGTGACTGAGTGTCCCTAGTACAGTAAGTAGTAACAGTAAGTAGTAACAGTAAGTACAACTAGAAATTACAATAATCAGTAGTAATCAGAAGGAAATAGAGTGTGTGTACACTACAGACAGTGCACGCACACGCACACGCAGGAGCTATGAACAAACAGTGACAGTGAGTGTCCTAGTACAGTTACAGTATAACTACAAAATACAATCACTCAGTAGTAAAGGACAGCAGAAATACTGGTATAGATGAGAAATAAACAGAGGACAGGAGAGAACAGCTGCCCACACAGGCAGGCCCTGAGGCCTAAAGCTGTAAGCTTGCCTGCAGCAGCTGGCTGTCTCTATGTAACACACAAGCTACTAACTAAAATACAATGTCTATCTCACTAACAACAATATAGGTGTATATAGGAGGTGTATGTGAGCAAAAACGCTAGGTGATTGACCACAATAAAGCACTTGATAAGCCAAAGCACAAAGGAGTAGATCTCTCTCTGTACAAAGTCAGGCAAGGACGGAAAAACCTAAAATGGCGGCCGCTATTTATAGGGTAGGGGCTGGCCAGGGTCAAGGGTGTGATTGGCTGCCGTCAGAGGGCCTGGGAGCCCTCTGATTGGCTCTAAGGACATCAATCTGGGCTATGACGCTATTCGAGCTCGGTATTCGAGCTCGAATAGCGCTGTTTGCTCGAATAGCGCGAATAGTGAATGGGCTATTCGAGTTTACTGGAATAGCCCATTCGAATAGCTGCAGCTATTCGGAGCTCGAATACCGAGCTCGAATAGCTAAAAAAGAGCTTGAATATTCGAGCTACTCGAATATTCGAGCTCTGTTGAGCACCACTGCTGCTCACTGTATTTCAAGCCATTGAATGCGACTATTCCCCCGAATGGTAGCGGTACCAGATTAGACAGGATTGGCGCCCCTTGCCACATTATTATCTGATGATCCAGCAACCGTGGTCTTTTAACGTCAGATCACTCACAGTCTTACAAGCCATCGGCGGTGATTATTACCGGATGGTACTGGAGTAAGTTAGACAGGATCGCGAGGTTGGACGTCACACCATATACATGCTATCACTTGGAAAAAATCATCCAAAATATAGCTATAGCTATATTTGTCATTCAAACCCAACATGATAGACCCCATTCCAAAAATAAACACATTTTTAGCTGAGCTTCAGGAGTGGATGAATGAAAACTGGCTGAAACGAAATGCTGACAAAACTGAGGTTCTTGTCATCGGAGGTCAGCGCTCAACAGCAAAGCAGCTCTAGACACAGTCACCACCACTGAGGGTAGGGAACTCAGACCTTACTAGCTCCAACACTGCGCACAGCTTGAGTTTACAGATTGATTGGGAATTGAACTTCAGGAATCAAATTTCAGCTATTGTGAAACATTCCTTCTTTCACCTAAACAATATTTCAAAAATGGAGCACCTCATTCCTTCAGAGGATCTTCCAACCCTAATTCATGCCTTCATCACATCATGGCTGGACCATTGCAATGCGTTCTATGCAGGCCTTTCAAATAAAGACCTACACCACCTGCAGCTAGTACAGAATGCTGCCACAAGACTGTTAACAAGCCAACCCCGCCATTGCCAAATAACAACAATCCTTTGCTCACTACACTGGTTACCCTAAGCCCTGGATACCTGAAGGATTTCTTGCAACTGCGTCACACCTCCCACAACCTCAGATCAAAAGGATCCAATAACTTGACGACCCCCAGAGTTTAGCTAAAAACCTTTGGAGCCAGAGCTTTGTGTCATGCTGCTCCTACCCTGTGGAATGCCTTGCCAAACTCAATCAAGACTGCTCCAACCCTGGACACATTTAAATCAAAACTGAAAAGCCACCTGTTTGGTCTGGCATTTATGATCACATAACGTTTCCCCTGTACACATCACCATGCACCGATCTGAGACAAGCTTATGTGCTTAGGGTCCTCACTGAGAAAAGCACTTTACAAATGTTTCATTGTTGTTGTTGTAATTTTATTAGAAAGTCAATAAGTGGATTACATTTGTCTGATGGCTGGTGGGTTATCAATAGAGATGGCCTGAACCGTACACCGGGCGAATCTCTCTGGGCCCTGTACTACTTCCGGGTCGCTATGACCCAGAGTAGTACGCCTGCGCTGGCCTGGCGGTGCGCGTCCTATATCGCGTGCCTGTCGCCGGGCACTCTCTGCGCATGAGCGTGACGTCAGTCATGGCGTCACGCACATGCGCAGAAAGTGCCCGGCAACAGGACCGCGATCTAGGAGGCGCACTGCCGGGCCAGCACAGGCGTACTACTCCGGGTCATAGCGACCCAGAAGTAGTACAGGGCCCAGAGATGCTGAGATGTTTGCCGGCAAACGGTTTGGGAACCGTTCGTGACATCTCTAGTTATCAATCCTTCTCAGAAAGACTGTACATATTTCTCCATTATTCATAATGTCTATTCTAGGATCGATATGCTATTTTTTGATCAGTGTTTTCTAAACAGACTTACAGTGAATCCAAGGTGTGAGTTATATGGAGGCTGTCATATTTATTTCCTTTTAAGCAATACCAGTTCCCTGGCTGTCCTGTTGATCTAATAGTTGCCTCTAATAATTTAAGCCATAGACCCTGAACAAGCATGCAGCAGATCAGGGGTTTCTGACATAGTTGTCAGATCTGACAAGATTAGCTGCATGCTTGCTTCTGGTGTGATTCAGACACTACTGCAGCCAACGAGATCAGCAGGGCTGCGAGGCAACTGGTATTGTTTAAAAAGAAACAAATAGCCGCAGCCTCCATATGACTCTCACCTTCACGTTAAGGCATCTCAGATTAGGAATGTAACATTTTCTGATCATGCACTAATCTGGTTAGATTTACAATTGGGTAAAAAAATCTAATTTAATCTGATTTTTAATTTATCAAAGGAAATGTGCTCATTGGTAGGAATAGGCTTTCATCATTAACAGATGCCAGAATAAGACAAAAGAATATGATTTTTTTCCGTTTGAGCAGGTCAATAAGTGTGGGACATGGTTAGCTAGAGCATTACAACCACAGTGTAGAAATACATATATAGCTAAAATTAATACTTCCAGAGGAGTTGTAGAGTCACAGGCGCAAAAAGTAGCAAATGCATCTAGAGAATATTATTCTACACTTTAAACCTTCCCGAAAGTAGGCCCCCGAGATACGGTTGCAAATATGTGGATGTACTTGGAGGAATCTAGAATGCCAAGACTTACTCGAGAGAAAAGAGAGGAGATGGAAAAAGATATTTCTGAAGAAAATACTCACAAAAGCAACACCATTGGGTAAGGCACCAGGCCCAGATGGGCACACTAAAAAATATTACTCTACTTTTAGTAAAATGCTGGTTCCTCCTATATGCAGTTTTTTTTTAATTCTAGTTTTTATTTTTATTCTCTCAAAAATGGAAAGGTATTAGCTAAAGATACATTATACATAAAGAAAAGAAGGATCCTGCCTTGTGTAAAAGTTATAGGCCCATTTACCTTTTAAATTTAGATATCTAGTTATTTGCAAAGTACTAGATGAGAGAATTTGAGATTGGGACTATAGTACATCCTATTCCTGACCAGGTCCGCTTTGTTCCTGGATGTGCGCAGGACAATTAATCCAGAGCACTTGGCCTTATTACATTGTCTTCTTTAAAAAATTGTCCTATGATGATGCTATCAACAGATGCATAGAAGGCGTTTCAACAGTGTAAATTGGAAGTTCATTATGGCAAGTTTGGAATATGTGGGTCTAGGTTCTAATATGCTGAGGTGGATCTGTGCTTTTTACTCTAATCCTACTGCTCGAGTTAGGGCAAATGTATCCCTGTCTGATGCTTTCTCCTTGTCTAATGGCACAAGGCCGGGGTTCCCTTTATCCCCATTAAAGTGGACCCAAACTAAAAATACAGGATTTCAGAAATAAAATCTATTTTCTAAATTATAATAATAACTAGCAGCCTTTTTTTCAGCTGCATGATGACAAATATAAAATATTTTACATTTATTGGAGAAACCCCTCCCTTCCTTTCATATTGCCGGCAAATAATCCGGCAAACTGGTGGAGTAGATGGTGTCCAGCATAGGAGGAATTGCTAATGGCTGCCACCTGTATAACCCGAGTTATGCAAAGAGGAGGGTGAAAAGCATGCACTGAAATGCTCATAGGCTTAAAGGAGTGTTTATTTATATTTGTATGTCAGAGTGGTGCAACTAAATATTTAGAATTAAAAACATGTTTGGTTTGAGTCCGCTTTAAAATGTATTTTAACCTTAGAAACATTTTTGTGTTCAATTAGGAAACATAAATTGTTTTATACTCTCCTGTCTCTGCCAGGGCTCATTAAGGCATTTGAGAGATTTGGGTCATATTCAAATAAAAAAAAAAATATGTAAAAATCAAAGGCTCTCATTGGCCTCAATTCACCTGTCTTTAATAACTCTTCTGAGCTGTTTTACAGTTATCACCATGGTGATATAATTGTGATAACTGTAAAACAGCTCAGAAGAGTTATTAAAGACAGGAGTTAAGCTTAGTGAATTGAGGCCAATATCTCAATGGGTAAGTAATAGGGATGGTCGGAAATGCCAATTTCCACTTCTGCCGAAATCCCGCTTACTGCCAATGCCGATAACCGATACTGCTTTCCTCGTTCTGCCTACCGTGTATTTTCATGTTCCGATGCGAAAAAATGTTCGCGTTCTGACCCAAACATTTCTGCATTCTTTGATTGGCTTATTCAGTCTTCTGATTAGCTTAAAATTACTTAATATTGGTAAGCATAGTTTCAAGAAAAGATGCATTATCTAATTGGCTAATTCCGACTTCCTGAGTCTTCTGATTAGCTCAAAATTACTGCATAGCGGTACAAGGATTTTCCGCGTAAATGTTTGGGTGTCAGTGAAAATCCGTGTTCCGTATGCAAATTTCTGCTTTCTACATTCGATGTGGAAATCGGATTTCTGAATGGAAATTGCATTTTCGCAGAATTCAGATGAGCATCCCTAGTAGGTAATTGGCTAATCAGATACAACTTAATTATTTCTTCCCCCGTAGGGAACTGCAATAAGATATCTAAGGATTATGTTGCCTACAGATTTATCAAAAAAATGTTCTCTTAATTTTCCACCTTTGATCAGTTCTACAAAGAGAGACTTAAAGAGATGGTCAAAGATTGATTTTTTTGTGGTTTGGTAGGGTGGACATACTTACTTAAAGGGAACCAGAGATGAACGTTTCACACAAAATAAACATATCAGTCGATAGCTTGTAAAGAATAAATGCTCTACCTGTTAATTTCGCCGCTCTGGTGTGCCTTTTTTAGAGTTTTTTATCCATTATTGCTCCAGGAAAAATCAAATATGGCCGCCGGCTCATATCCCTTCTGCTTCCGGGTTATGAGTTGTTCTGGATGTGCTGTCTAGGCTATATGAGACTAGGCTGCTATTTAGGCTATATGAGAAAGGCTGCTGCAGCCTTTCATCTGTGTGCTTTCATTTTGGTATGATGTGCAGCTGCCTGTAGGAAGTGTCTCTCATAGGAATGAAACTGTAGTCATCATCAGTATCTATGCAGACAGAGTGCACCCAGAGCACACAGATCATATTGCAGGCAGCCACACTTGTCTGTTTCAGAGATTCTCTCTCAGCAGCAGCAGCCCCTCCCATGTCATCACAGCTCTCGGTATGCAAAGCAGGAAATCTGAGCCAGGAGGTGGCAGGCTTGGGCTTGAAAAGACTCCACAGAAGAGTGACTCAGCTATAATGATTCCAGGTCAAACCTAGACTGAGCCAGTCAGGGATTCTTATCACAGCTGATAATAGACTAATTAAGCAGATAAGAATGAAACTAAAAGCAGGGTAGGTGTTTACTGTCATGTTTCCACTGATAAATGTAATAAAATACATGAGGGTGCTTCGTCTCTGGTTCTCTTTAAGATCACCGTGCTACTCAGTATGTTGTTTTGTATGTCCATGTTGCAAATCCACTTACCCGCAACATTCTTTAGGTCTCTTAAAACAATGCTCATAAATTTTATCTGGCATAACAAGAATTCTAGATTAGCATATAAGACCTTAATTAACCTAAAGGAGAAAGGGGGTTTGGGGCTTCCTGATCCAATATTATATAATCAAGCTTGTACATTAGTTAGGATCTACAACTGGACTTTTGGGGAAAAACAATAAGATGGGTGAAAAAAAATATTGTCAGGTAGCAGGTGCTTTCTGACTTCCTGGGATTTTTAGGGGTTTGTCTTTGCTGACCCTTAATTGGATAAAAACATGTTTAAAATCTGGGATGTGGTTTATTAGAAAAATAATTGGGCGAAGGACATATATCCTTTGGCTCCTCTTTCAGGATTTCTTTTTTTTTCAACAGGGATGCAGTATACATTTTTGGGGCCTGGGAGGGGAAAGAAAATTGGTATTTAAGACATGTCCTGGTTGCTGGTAGTTTGAAATCTTTATCTGTTTCGAGAGGAGTTTGGTCATTTTCCATCTGATTTTTGGAGGCATAGACAATTGGAGCATTTTATGTTGAAAAAAATAAACTATTATACTGTGATTTAGGCCTGTCCGAATTTGATTTTTTTCTGCTAGAGGTTCTTCCCTCTCATTTGATTTTGTTGCTATATAATAAGTACTGATAAATAATACTAATGGCTTTCCTAGAACTTTTTCAAAATGGGAAAGGGACTTCGGTGTCTTAATTATGGATCAACAAAAAGTTAAAATGAGTATTTTGGCATATGCAACTTCTATAAGCTCTAAGATAAAGGAGACACATTTTAAATTATTATATGGGTGGTATAGAACACCGAATAGATTGGCCTGCATATACCCAGGAGTTAGTGATAGATGTTGGAGAGGGTGTGGTAGTAAGGGTACTTTTCTACATTTGAGTGTCCTAGTATATATTCATATTGGGAACAAGCATTGTTGTATATAAATAGGATAATTGAATTTCCCATTCGTTTAGATTCTTTTGCAGTGCTTTTACATATACGCCTATCTGTCTATTAAAATATATAAAAGATAAGTTGCACCACAATTTTTAATAGCTGCCAAGTGCTTGATGCAAATGAAGTGGAGATGCCCAGGTCCCCTGATCCTGAAAGAATGGATGAAAAAGGTGATCACTGTGGGGATCCCAAGGCCACCTGTATGACAAGGAGAGACCAGGAGCCAAATGGTGCAGTATTCTGGGGTATTAGATGTTAGATTGTAGTATAAGAGCATTTATACTCACAAAGGTGGGTTGCAGACCCTGCAACCACTGTATATTGCCAACGGGGAAATAATCATCCCCGCTCAGTATTCCAGGTCCTACTGGAACTAAATGATTGCACTCCTGCTTGGCCCTTCTTGGTTGAAGATAACATCACACCCAGATGGTGAACACCTCCAAATGATATGTAATGTATAATACTGGAGGTGCCCAAAAATAGGTAACTGTAACGATTGGGTGCTGCAACTCAGACGTCTGATTATTTGTGATCTGCAGAATCACCAATAATACAGACGCTATACCTGATTATGTGGTGATCTGCAGTATCACCAATAATACTAGTATAGCTAGCTGAGAGTAAGGTGTGGTGTTTGGTGCAACAGTAGAATAATTGGATAGATCTCACCAGAGGAGCTGGTGAGTACTATCTGCAACAACAGTGCTAGACCTCACCAGAGGAGCTGGTGGGTACTAGCTGCAACAACAGTGCTAGACCTCACCAGAGGAGCTGGTGGGTACTAGCTATAACAGTACATACTTCTCCAGAGGGGCTGGAGGGTCTACCAACACAAATAACAATACCTTTACCAGAGGACCTGGCAAAGTACTAATAAAGAGAGAATTAAAGAAATTTGGCTAAACCTTACCAGAGGAGCTGGTAAGGTACTGACAGTACAAATGACTGAATAGTTTAGCAAGACCTTGCCAGAGGAGCTGGCAAGGTATTAACAGCACAAGTGACTGGATAGTTTAGCAAGACCTTGCCAGAGGAGCTGGCAAGGGACTATCAGTCACTGGAGCTATACAAGTGAGCCTGAACCTCACCAGAGGGGCTGGTAGGTTCTAATAGCTAGAGCCCCTCACCAGTGGCTAGGGCCCACTGGTGAGTAGAGTAGTCAGACAGGCAAGGTTCGATAACAGGCAGGTAGGGATAGTACAAATTCGGCAAGCGAGAGAGTAGTTAATACCAGGCAGAGGTTCAGCAACTAAAATCAGAAAGGCAGAGGTACAGAAACGTTTAGCAATAGCAAGGTCAGAGAGTAGCCAGAATCATACACAGGTTATCAGAATACAATGTAATAATAACTAACTATAGATAGATGTATATTGCAAACACTGCATATACATCTATCATCAACAAGAACCTCACTAGGTCTGAGCGATAACACGAGTGTATTCGCAACAGCAGACAAGTTGCCAATGATCTGTGAAGACTTAAGAAGCTGAGGAGAGCCCAGCGCCACGCCCCCTAGCAATCAGCCAATCCGAGCGGCGCGAGCCACTCCTGAAGTCAGCCGACCGGCAGGTCCGCTGACGCGCCTTTTTCCAGCATAAAGGTCCTGTCTCTGCGCGCGCCCGCGCGATACAGAGACCCTATGAGCAAGAGACAATGCCGTTCATGCTGGACGCCGCCGGGACGGATAAGGCCTGTGAACAGGGAACAAAGGCGGCTGCAGGTCTATCCTGCGTATCCGCAGCCGCCATAGTTTCAGATGTTACAGTAATGTAGTGAAACAAAAAATGTCTTTACCACTCCAGATGGAAGAACCCAAACCACAGGGTAAATGTAAAATTTTTAAAAATGATTTATTCAGCATGATTAAAAGGACAATACATTTCACAGGTCTCAGCACATTCACTTTTAGCTGTCTCATACTTAAAGCTGCATATATTGCATATATTATCTTTTTCCTATGGTACACTGTGCATACCACATGCTGAATACTCTTTCTCTAAGGCTATAATCTCTTTTACTCATGTGGGTGTAGAGAGAATGCTGGAGGGGGCCATCCAAACTGATTCTGCTCAAGGACCCACTGGTGCTTATGTTCACTATATTGTATGGTGTGGTTACTTTTTGCATAAGAAAAGAAAAACACTGATGCAACAAAAAACTTCTTGGGATCCTTCTGGCTGAGCTGACACCAGCACAGCCACACCACCAAAAAATGATGATCCCATTCCTACCTGTTTTTAAGTTTATTCCTGTGGTTGGGGATGGAATCTTGGACAGTACTGAAGTGAATGCTAGGTTAAATTTAGGATAGTGTTTGGTAGCTCTGTTGACCAATACTCTGAAATGATGGTGTCTGGAAAAAGTGTGTATCCTGGGGAATGAAGGGTTGATGGAGTTTTGATATACTCTATGTTTTTGCATAAGTTCTATAGTGAAATGTGTCGAAGTAAAATGCAGCAGGAGAAACAGGAATGGTAATTGAGACTAAAAGAAGGAATTGTTATGAAACTGGACACATTTCCATGGAGTCCCCACAGTTTACAGCAAACACTGAGGCTGGGACTTGGAGCACACTTTTGCAGAATTGCACGTGTTTTTCAGTAGCCCACTCCTGAAAAATTCTGCAAAGTGCACGACTAGCCTCAGACTGAGACAAGAGACAATGTAGTAATGTTTATTGCAAAGAACCTCAACAAACCTATCTAACTATATACATAAATACTATATATATATATATATATATATATATATATATATATATATATATATATACACACTACAGACAAAAGTTTGGACACACCTTCTTATTCAAAGAGTTTTCTTTATTCTCCTGACTATGAACATTGTAGATTCACACTGAAGGCATCCAAACTATGAATTAACACATGTGGAAGTATAGTACATAACCAAAAAGTGAGAAACAACTGAAAATATGTCATATTCTAGGTTCTTCAAAGTAGCCACCTTTTGCTTTGATTACTGCTTTGCACACTCTTGGCATTCTCTTGATGAGCTTCAAGAGGTAGTCACCTAAAATGTTTTTCACTTCACAGGTGTGCCCTGTCAGGTTTAATAAGTGGGATTTTTTGCCTTATAAATAGGGTTGGGACCATCAGTTGCGTTGTGGAGAAGTCAGGTGGATACACAGCTGATAGTCCTACTGAATAGACTGATAGAATTTGTATTATGGCAAGAAAAAAGCAGCTAAGTAAAGAAAAACGAGTGGTCATCATTACTTTAAGAAATGAAGGTCAGTCGGTCCGAAAAATTGGGAAAACTTTGAAAGTGTCCCCAAGTGCAGTCTCAAAAACTATCAAACGCTACAAAGAAACTGGCTCACATGCAGACCGCCCCAGGAAAGGAATACCAAGAGTCACCTCTGCTGCGGAGGATAAGTTCATCCGAGTCACCAGCCTCAGAAATCGCAGGTTAACAGCAGCTCAGATTAGAGACCAGGTCAATGCCACACAGAGTTCTAGCAGCAGACACATCTCTAGAACAACTGTTAAGAGGAGACTGTGTGAATCAGGTCTTCATGGTAGAATATCTGCTAGGAAACCACTGCTAAGTACAGAAAACAAGCAGAAGAGACTTGTTTGGGCTAAAGATTAAAGGGACTCCGAGCAGTGCAGAATCTATGGAAAGATGCATATCATTTTAAAGCTCTCTTTCTCCTCTTTCCAATGATATATAAACCGTCGCCCTACACCTTTTAGTTTTCGCTATTTTCATGATCGAATTTGCCGCGGCCGCGATTTCGATTGCGAAAATAGAGAAAACTAAAATGCTTGGGGCGACGATTTAGGGGTTGTCAGAAAGAGGAGAAAGAGAGCTTTAAAATGATATCCATCTTTCCATAGTTACATTGTATTACACAGGGCGACTTTTTCCTAAAGTCAGCAGCTCCATTCTGCTGAATGGAGCTGCTGACTTTGAGAAAATAGCGAAAACTAAAAGGCGTAGGGCGACAGTTTATATATCATTTAAAGGGGAGAAAGAGAGCTTTAAAATGATATGCATCTTTCCATAGTGTCTGCACTGCTCGGAGTCCCTTTAAGAACACAAGAAATTGACATTAGACCAGTGGAAATCTGTGCTTTGGTCTGACGAGTCCAAATTTGAGATTTTTGGTTCCAACCACTGTCTTTGAGCGACGTAGAAAAGGTGAACGGTTGGTTTCTACATGCCTGGTTCCCACCGTGAAGCATGGAGGAGGTGTGATGGTGTGGGGGTGCTTTGCTGGTGACACTGTTGTGGATTTATTCAAAATTGAAGGCATACTGAACCAGAATGGCTACCACAGCATCTTGCAGCGGCATGCTATTCCATCCGGTTTGCGTTTAGTTGGACCATCATTAATTTTTAACAGGACAATGGCCTCGATTCATCAACACTTAGCAAATTTGTTAACAACAGTTTGGTAAAATACCGAATTTGTTAACTTCATTTCAGGATTCATCAAAGTTATCTACAGCTGTTAGCGAACATTCGTTAACGATTCGGTAACGATTCGCTAAAACGGAAGAAAGTGCAATTAATGAAAAAGAAAGTGGGCGTGGTTTAGCGTTACATTTAGGATTAGTTATCTCCTTCACTGCTCTGTCGTTATTCCTGTCAGATCATTGCTGACAGAGAAGATGGAGCCATTTGAAGTGGTTATGTATCAGCTGAGAGTGATTCAAAGGCGCAGAAGGGCAAGAATAAGGTCTGCAACCATATAAATTTGTAAGAGAATAGATTTATTTGCTATAACACGACATCTGCATTTCTCTTGAATCATCTTGTAAGAGAACATAGGCAGTGCCAGGGTTAACTAATTTTGCTAGCTGCACTATAATTTTTTAGAAAAGGCTCCTATCAAATTGTGGGATTGTCCCAACCACTTCCAGAATCCTGGTCCAGGTGTAAAGCCCTATTCAGAATGTTGCTACGTAGTGCTCAAAGGACTGCCTTTTACCCACAATTCCATGGGAATCTTATGGCCTTGTGTTAAATTACTGCTGTAAAATGGAAATATCGACACGTTACCGAATGTTTACCGAATTGTTATCGAATTCACACCGAATGCTGAAAAACCTTGATGAATACAGCTAGAAATCGCTAAACTTCGAATTCGGTAATTTAACAAACTGGAAAAAGTTATCTCAAAGACAATGATGAATCGAGGCCAATGACCCCAAACACACCTCCAGGCTGTGTAAGGGCTATTTGACCAGGAAGGAGAATGATGGGGTGCTGGGAAGCAGGAGATTTGGGCGCATGAGACAAGTGGACAAAAAGGGCGCCCCATTCACTCCCATTATAAATATTGTTTAATGGGCGCCGAACAGGGAAAAAAGGGCACCGGAGATTATTAACGTTTTACAAACGGCGCCCAGAGATTTTTAATGTTTTATAACTGTGCTTGTGATGATTTAACTTTACAAAATGAGCCCGTGACGAATAGCGTTTATAAAAATACTAAACATATTTATCCTGTTTAGTTAAAACATTATTTAACATTTTAACCCTTACTGTTTGTAAAACATTATTATTCACAAAATAAAGCGATCAGTACGTAATGTAAATTGCAATATATTTTTTACACTTACTATTTGTAAAACATTTCTAAAACATTATTATCCACCCAAAAACATTATTTAAATTTTTTTATTTAATTTTTTTATTTATTAATGTTTGTAAAACATTATTATCCATAGGGGGTCTTAGGTTTAGGCACCACCAGGGGGGTCTTAGGTTTAGGCACCACCAGGGGGTCTAGGGTTAGGGATAGGTACAGGGAGGGCTTTGGGGTGGTTAGTTTTAGGCACCACCAGGGGAGTCTTAGGTTTAGGCACCACCAGGGGGGTCTTAGGTTTAGGCACCACCAGGGGGGTCTTAGGTTTAGGCACCACCAGGGGAGTCTTAGGTTTAGGCACCACCAGGGGAGTCTTAGGTTTAGGCACCATCAGGAGGGTCTTAGGTTTAGGCACCCCCAGGGGAGTCCTAGGTTTAGGCACCACCAGGGGGGTCTTAGGTTTAGGCACCACCAGGGGGGTCCTAGGTTTAGGCCCCCCCAGGGGAGTCTTAGGTTTAGGCACCACCAGGGGGGGTCTTAGGTTTAGGCACCACCAGGGGGTCTAGGGGTTAGGGATAGGTACAGGGAGGGTTCTGTGTGAGAGTAGGGTTAGGTATAGTTTTAGTACAATTTTAATAATACTAATCAACAGTTATTATGAATTTACTTATATTAATATAATTGTTATAAACAATATTTTCACATTTTATTATAATAATAAACAATAAATCAAGATGATTCATAACAATATATAATTATAATGTTTAAACAAATATTACTGTATTTTTAACAAACATAATTATAAGTTTCACTTTAGAAACAGGGAAGATTAACGTTTTAAGAATTGCCGATTTCATACACATTATTTAATGATTTATAAATTCTTAAAACACTATTTGTAAACAAAATTCTACACAATATTTTTATAAACGATAATATTGCTTATCGTTTACACCACGCGCCCCTTTTTCCCGATGCCCTTTTTTGATGTACGCGGGGTGCTGCGCCAGATGACCTGGCCTCCACAGTCAACAGACCTGAACTCAATCGAGATGGTTTGGGGTTAGCTGAACCGCAGAGTAGAGGCAAAAGGGCCAACAAGTGCTAAGCATCCCTGGGAACACCTTCAAGATGGTTGGAAGACCATTTCAGGTGACTACCTCTTGAAGCTCATCAAGAGAATGCCAAGAGTGTGCAAAGCAATAATCAAAGCAAAAGGTGTCTACTTTGAAGAACCTAGAATATGACATATTTTCCGTTGTTTCACACTTTTTGGTTATGTACTATACTTCCACATGTGTTAATTCATAGTTTGGATGCCTTCATGCCTTCAGTGTGAATCTACAATGTTCATGGTCATGGAAGTAAAGAAAACTCTTAGAATGAGAAGGTGTGTCCAAACTTCTGGTCTGTAGTGTGTGTGTGTGTGTGTGTGTGTGTGTGTGTATATATATATACACATACACACATATATACGCACACTGTTAACCTCCTTGCCGGTTATCCCGAGCTCAGCTCGGGGTAACCTGCGCAGGAGGATTTCTCAGGCCCCGCTGGGCCGATTTGCATCATTTTTTTTTGTTACAAGCAGGTAGCACTTTGCTAGCTGCTTGATACATCCGATCGCCGCCGCTCGCCGCCGATCCGCCGCTATCCGCAACGTCGCGCTGACCCCCCCCCGTCCAGACCCCTTGCGCAGCCTGGCCAATCAGGGCCATGCAGCGCTGAGGGGTGGCCCGGGATTCCCTATGACGTCCCGACGTCGATGACGTCGGTGACGTCATCCCGCCCCGTCGCCATGGTGACCGGGGAAGCCCCGCAGGAAATCAAGTTCTGAACGGGATTTCCTGCTTACTCCGATCGCCGGTAGCGATCGGAGTGGCTGAAGAGCTGCCGCTGCTCAGCGGCTATCATGTAGCGAGCCCTGGGCTCGCTACATGATTTAAAAAATTTTTTTTAAAAAAAGTGCTGCGCTGCCTCCTTGCCGGGGGAATTAGACCGGCAAGGAGGTTAATATATACAAATATACACATATAGAACCATGCACGGTACAGACGGTAGAATGCAAGATGCAGGTCAGGACAGAATGCAAGTTCAACAACAGATCAGCAGGGGGCCCAGAGGCTTTGGAGGGCCCTCCTCTTTTCTTTCCCCAACCGCCAGTGCAGCTAATTAGCAAAAAAACCTCCCTGTTTGTTTACAAATACCGTGTGCAGGAGCATGTGTTATTTTCTCCTGCTTACAAATGCTGCTTAACAGCGGAACACTCTGCTGCCATTTGCTGGCTCCCAATCATGACCTGCATGGGGTTTGGGGACCAAGGGGCCCCGTGCTACCATTTTTGCAGGGGGACCCTGTTAAGTTTAGTTACACCCCTGTCAGCAGGTACAGGGAAAGATCAGGAACAGGACCAGGGATGTCCAGAGACTCAGGCCAAGCAGTGCAATGTTCTAGCACTGCTGCTGAGTAGGGATTGCCCTGCCTAGGAGAACTCATGGAGAAGCATGTGCTCAGTTTGATCAGCTGATAGATTTGTAAGGTTATGATTTGTTGTGATGACTGGTTTGACACATGATCATCATGACCAGCAAATCAAGGGCTTACAAATCTATCAGCTGATCAAACTGATCACATACTTCTTTGTGAGTTTTCCTAGGCAGAGCCATCCATACTGCTGAATTCTTGAAGCTAAAAATGCCACACTTGCTACATGATGAGGCCAGAGAGCCAGCTCAATACACAGCCCACAGATAGGCCAGAGCAACAAAAGGGCTTTCTCCAGACAGGATTTGGACACCTGCTGGGGGCTTTGGAAGTCCAAGGTAGCCAGAGGCAATACTTCCACCAGCATGCAGAAGCTGTCAGGGTATGCTTCATAATAGGAACATATTAAACAAGGGAGACAGTGTAGAGAAAAAGCAAAAAAAAGTCCAAATTCTTTTTCACTGGATTAAAAAATAAATAAAAACATGTTAAAAAAACAAACACGAAAATTCAAAACATAAGAGGCCATTCAGATTTGGGTGGATTGTCCCGAAGGAGCTGATTGATTGTTTTTTTAATATCTCTTTTTGCCTCTGGGGACAAGAGCCCAAATTTTTTTCTGACTTGTTTCATAATAGCGGTACGCAAGTTCGCAGGAATGGCTCTTTTACCTCCAGAGCCGTCAAAGTTTGTGCATCTTGCCCATATTTTAAATTCTTCAAATGGCACAAAGTACATGAATAAAAGTTTGGCGTATATATGAGCTTTGCCTTTGTGATCCTCCGTCATACTTATAACAGCTTGCTTAGTCAGGGTCTTCAATGTGATATCAGGCAGAGATTCCCCTCTCACTCTTCTGATAGTCAGTTGATTATTAGATATTATGTTACATCCTAAGCCCATATTTAGAGCTTTTCTTGCACATATGGGCTGATAATTGGTTGATTGAGTTAGAGTCAACTCTGTTGCTGAACCTTGTGGTGATGTCCTCTGAGGAGAATAACAGGTATTTTCTTTTCCATGGCATAGTCTCTGGAAGTGATGGTTGGAAGGAGTAGGAAATCCATTTGTGTGGCTTCTCAATGATCTGGCTTTAATGGCAAAGGAAAGAAAATATTTATTCTCATTAGCTGGTAGTTCAAATGACAACATAGCTATCATATTTGTTTTGATTGTCAAGGATAGTCCTGGGTTTCAAACGATTATTGCTGGATTTTAACGAAGTGACTACTGTAGTTTTGCACATAAGTACTTTTCACCCCACCCCCCCAAAGTGAATAAAATAAATAATTAAGACTCTAGATGCATAGATCTGCCCCAGTGTGGCCAAGTTCCGACCTAAAGAAATGGTGAGGTAGATGGGAGTTGGAGATGCTACTAGTCAGGAAGGAGTAGCCAGAATAAGGGCCAGAGACTGCTGTTGCCTCATCACCACCTCCTGGCTACCTACCTACAAGCTTCTTTAGGTAGACACTAGTGTAATGGCTAAAGGGGACCTAAACTCGAAATATGTCACTGCCTCTATAAAAATGAAATACATTTCTCTAACAACTGTAACTAGTACCTAACGTACTCAAAAGTCACTTGTCTTTGTCTGAGGCCACTTCCAGCTTAAGCCACGCCCCCTTTAAAGTGTGCCTCAGTGATTTTATCCTATAGTGCGGAGAGAGCTCTGCCATTCACCTTCTATAATGCCGTGTGCTGCCTATGTGAGTCCCGAGCCAGTCTCTCAACACAAAAGAAGCCAAAAAGCATGTATCTCACAAAGACTGATACCATATGGTTGGAGAAGGCAATGTGATCAGCTGTGTGCAGAGCACTGCAGTTCTGGCAGCTGGGACAGCTCACATCGGGAGTGGTGTACACGCTAGATTCTTGGCAGGGGTAGTCATTGGCTGAATTGCATCCAGCGTGTGTACACGTTTTCCTGACATTAAGGGCCCTACATGTGTGCAGGAGCATAACAATAAATCAGGGCATCCAATGAATTTATGTCTTCCCTTCTCTTGATGTTCACCCTCCCTTCCTATTTTCTCTGTGGTGACTCCCACAACTTGGTGACACATTTGCTCGGGGTTATATAATAAGTACGTCTTTGTATATGCCTTTGTGTACATTGTGTATCTCTGTGGTGGCTTAGTGATGCACTACCTAATTGTGCCTCCCACCTCCTAGTGCACCCCATAAATCTGCCCCAGTTTTCCAATGCAACCCTATGTGTGCTCCCAGTCTCCTTGTGTACCCCTGAAGGTATACCTAGTCTTTCAGTGCATCCCCAAGTGTGTCTTTAGGCTCTCTGTCCACTTACCAAATGTGCCTCCAGCTTCCGAGAGAACCCTTAATGATGGCAATATATGTCCTGCAACAGTTTTCCCAGCCTCCCAGTGCACCCTATAATAGAGTTGTGCTTACTTGAGACATTTTCCAGCCCCTTGCAGTATCTGAGGTCCCTCTGTCTCCTCACAGTCCAACCCTTGTGCTGCTGTTACCCCATGTGCTGTTCTGAGTGTTCTGTGCATGTGCATGCGTTCATACAACTTCCAACTGCGCATGCAAAGAATGCTCTCGTACATGTGTCACAGTCCATGACTGAGCCAGACTTTAGTTGGAGTAATAGCGGCACAACGGAGGGGCCTGGAAGGACACCAAGGGACTTCAGATACTATGGGGGCTGGAAGAAGACCCAGGTAAGTACAACTCCACTTTTTTTCTCCTATGTAAGGTTCACGCTAAAGCACATCTAACGCGAGTGGGATATGGAGACTGACATTTAAGAGTACGTCAAAAAAGGGCGTCGGGAAAAAAGGGCGCGGGGTGTAAACGATAAGCACTAATAGCGTTTATAAAAATTATTGTGCCGTATTTCGTTTAAAAATAATGTTTTACAAATTTATAAATCATTAAATAATGTGTATGAAATCGGCAATTGTGAAAATGTTAATCTTCCCTGTTTCAAAAGTGAAACTTATAATTACGTTTCTTAAAAAAACGATAATATATGTTTAATCGTTGTGATTGTATATTATTGTGAATAACCATCATTTATTGTTTCTTCTTATAATAAAATCTGAAAATATTGTTTAACGATGATATAAATATAACTGAGTTCGTAATAAGTGTGGTAAAACATTAGTAAGTATTACTAAAATTTTACTAAAACTATACCTAACCCTACTCTCACACAGAACCCTCACTGTAGCTACCCCTAACCTCTAGAACCCCTGGTGGTGCCTAAACCTAAGACCCCCCTGGTGGTGCCTAAACCCAAGACCCCCCTGGTGGTGCCTAAACCTTAGACCCCCCTGGTGGTGCCTAAACCAAAGACCCCCCTGGTGGTGGCTAAACCTAAAACCCCCCTGGTGGTGCCTATATCTAAGACCCCCCTGGTGGTGCCTAAACCTAAGACCCCCCTTAGTGATCGCTTTATTGTGTGGAGAATAATGTTTTAAAAACAGTAAAGGATAAAATATATTACAATTTACGTTACGTACTGATCGCTTTATTTTGTGAATAATAATGTTTTACAAACAGTAAGGGATAAAATTTTAATATGTTAACGACAATGATCGTGGGGAAATGTGGAAAACATACATTATCAAAAATGTAATGACAAAACGTTATTTTACGCGAGCGCCCTTTTTTCCCCGTGGGCGCTCTTCAAACGATAATTAATATGGCATTCTATAGCGGCGCCCTTTTTGTCCACATGCCTCATGCGCCTGAATTTACTGTTTCCGACATTTATTTCCTTTTAAACAGTGCCCATTTGTCTGGTAGTCTTGTGGTTCCCTCTCCCCATATATAGACTTCCCTGGTGGTTTAGTGGTACACCTTTATATGCTATTCTATAGTGATCTAGTGGTTAACACCTCCATATAGTTTTCACTGATAATCTTCCTTCTCCCCTTTTATGCAGACTTCCCCAGTGGTTTATACAAGTCCAAGACTTTAGGCTGTCATTGCTAGCAATGTGTTTTCAACCAAGTACTAGAAATTACAAGTATAATTTAAAAAAATTTGAATATTGTGCAAAAGTCCATTTATTTCAGTAATTCAAGTTAAAAGGTGAAACTAATAAATGAAATAGACTCATTACATGCAAAGCAAGATATTTCAAGCCTTTATTTGTTATAAGTTTGAAGATTATGGCTTACAACTTATGAAAACCTCAAAATCACAATCTTAGACCATTAGAATATTATGACAATGTTCAATATTCGAGGCTCAAAGTGTCAGACTCTGATCAGCGAATTCATCCAAACACCTGAAAAGGGTTCCTATGCCATTTATTAGTTTTACCTAATAAGATCAATTACTGAAAGAAATGGACTTTTGCACGAAATTCTAATTTTTTGAGTTTCACCTGTATTTTATTTCCAGTTATTACATTTGTCCAATTACTCTTGAGCCACTGAAATGAAGGGATTAAAAAATGCTTTAATTACCTCACATTTTTATACAATTGTTTTGTTCACCCCACTAAAGCTGAACGTCTAAACTATATCTGAGTTGTTTCATTTAAAATGAATTGTGGTAATGTACAGAATCAGAATTAGGACAAAGATGTCTCTGACCAAATATTTATGGATCTAACCCACAGGTGGTCATTGGGTAGATCATGAAGGACTTCATAGTAGATCCCGATCACACTACATTTTCCATTCTGTACATACAATTGTGCTCTTAAAATTGTACACAGGTACAGTAGATAATTTTGACTAGCTAATTTTAAAAGTAGCTCGCAAGCTGAAAAAGTGTGGGTACCTCTTATCTAACCTAAACTGGTGGTCCCCCTTATGTACTATTCCCTGGTGGTCTAGTCCTATCCCAACTTAAGTACTCATCATCCATGGTATAGTGGTCACCCTCTCCTCCCCCCATAGATTTCCCTGGTTGTCTAATGGACCCCCTTCTATTATATTAAATTCCATGTTGAACTATTGGACCCATACAACTTTACATACATTTCCCTGGTAGCTGAGTGGGCCCTCTTCCCTCATATACATTTCCCTGGTGGTCGAGTGACCCCATTCGTTCTTTAAATAGATTTCCCTGAACGTCTAGTCAACCTCCTTCCCTTTTATAAAATTCCTTGGTGATCTAGGGACCTCTCTCCCCATTTACACACATTTCCCTGATAGTTTAGTGGTCCCCCTCCTTCCCCCATGTAGAGATCAGATGCAAAAAGTGATGCTGGTATGCTGGTGATGTAAGTATTTCACGCATCTCTCCTTGGCTCCAGTGGCACCCTACACTGGGAGTCATCTGGCTACCTATACTGGAGGGGGAACATGTGGCTAGCTATAGCTGGGGGGGGGGGGGCATCTGCTTACTGAAACTTAAGGGGCAATCTGGGTGCCTTCTTTAGGGGGTGCTCTGGCTACCTAGACTAAAAGGTTGGTGACAACTGGATACTTATACTGAGGCAGTAATATCTACCTAATATTGATTTCTAAGGGCACATAGCTACTTCATTATTTTATCCTGAGACAACTAGCCGTTTCACATGCCGGGTACACTCCAGGAAACATTGCGCACGTACCAATCTGGAACGAGTTACATGCCGGGGGACCAGAGTTCATTTATCCTTAAATTGACACACAGCATCACCACTCGGTAGAAGAGTATGACTAGAGAGTAAGCCTAGACCGCTACTTTTGTGCCACTTTGGCTAATAATCGAGTATGTATTATATGTAAAAGCATTCAAACCAATAAACAAGCAGGATGTTCAAGCTTGCCCTGTTTACGTAATCAAAATCTGGGAGTCATGCAAATTTTTTCTGTAAATAAAGTTTTGTAATTGCTTGCATTGACACTATGTATGTGAAAAGATCTGCTGCTAATATGGCTAACTTGGTGCCGAATACCACATGACACCTTCAGACTAGGTCTTGTGACGTCATTGACTCAATGGGGCAGATTTGATTTGGCAGCTCAAAGAGAGCCTGTAGAATATTTTGCAGCTGTATTTAACCTCCTTGGCGGTAACCCCGTGTGTGACACGGGGTAAGCCGCCAGAGGGTGCCGCTCAGGCCCTGCTGGGCCGATTTACATACTTTTTTTTTTGCTACACGCAGCTAGCACTTTGTTAGCTGCATGTGCATAACAATTGCCGCCGCTACCCGCCGATTCGCTGCTATCCGCCGCGTCGCCCCCCCCCAGACCCCTTTCGCTGCCTGGCCAATCAGTGCCAGGCAGCGCTGAGGGGTGCATCGGAACGCCCGCTGACGTCACGACGTCGATGACGTCGGTGACGTCATCGCGATCATCACCATAGCGGCGGGGAAGCCCATACAGGGAATCCCGTTCAGAACGGGATTCCCTGCAGGGTAAAAGCGCTGGCGGCGATCGGAGGGGTGGGAGGGATAGCGAAGTGAGGGGGGAAGCATGTAGCTAGCGCTAGGCTAGATACATGCTTAAAAAAAAAAAAAAGTGCTGCGCTGCCCCCTGGCGGATTTATTGTACCGCCAGGGAGGTTAATGTCTAGGCCAAGCATGGGCAAACTCGGCCTTCCAGCTGTTACAGAAGTACAAGTCCCACAATGCATTTGCCTTTATGAGTCATGACTGTGGCTGTCAGACTCCTGCTATGCATTGTGGGACTTGTAGTTCCTTAACAGCTGAAGGGCCAAGTTTGCCCATGCCTGATATAGGCTGATCAGTGCATGTTTCTCTTTTATGAGATTTGCAACTAAAATATCCTACACATCCTTCTTACCTTTTTTTCGTCTTTTTCTTGGTGTCTTCTCTATGATGTTCATCTCATCATCTTCATCTGAAAAAAGAGATGGTGGTAGTTTAACATTGTGAATTCTAAATAGCAAGCATTCTGAAGCCACATTCGTGCACAAATTGCTTTCTGCAGTTCCTCACTGAATGTAATATAAGTTACGGCAAGTGCAGAAAGTTAAAAGCCTCTTTTATATCTAGAGTTGTCCTAAGCCAGGCATGTGCAAACTTGGCCCTCCAGCTGTTAAGGAACTACAAGTCCCACAATGCATTGCAGGAGTCTGACAGCCACAGTCATGACTCATAAAGGCAAATGCATTGTGGAACTTGTAGTTCCTTAACAGCTGGAGGGCCAAGTTTGCCCATGCCTGTCCTAAGCTGACCTCTAGGCTCTCTCCCACTCTTTATAGCAGTCTCTGAATGTAAAAAAAAAAATGCTACCCTGCAGATAACCACCCCCTTTCTGTTGCTAGTAGGGATGCTCATTTGGATTCTGCAGAAATGAAATTTCCACATTTCTGATCATAAATCGGCAATTCCGTTCGGAACGCTAAAATTGGAAGACGGATATCTGTGGAAATCCACAATTACCGCAGCTGGGTAATTTTAGTCCGATCACAGAACTCACAAGTATTGGATCAATCAGAGGATGCAGAGTCAACTCAAAAGTATTTGGCCAATCAGAGAATGAAAAAAATGGCCAAAAAAAGACTTCTCGGAAATGGAAGCAGAAATCAGAAATCCACAGAATTGGTAATCGGCATTGATGGAAATCGGAATTTCCTTGGAATCGGAAATCTGCATTTCCAACCATCCCTACTAGTACTGGATGTGATGCAGCAATTGACCCAGAGTGCACTGTAGGAGGTCATGATGTAGTGCAAGAGCAAAGAAGATCACTCTGACCAGACTAAAATAGGTAAATGCTGAATTTCGTACATGCAACCATTACTGAGGAATTAGCATAACTCATCCATTTATGGCTTGGTTTCTCCTTTTTTAAGTGTGTGCCATTTTATATATAAATATAATTATTCTTTATGAACTTAGCACAAAATAGACCCATAGAGATAAGGCAGATAACATTAGGTCCTGGTTATCAAGCATCAAGTCTGGGGACTTTGCTATTGTAATGTTAGAGAATTGTTTACCATGACAGTAATGTGTCTCTCTCATTTTCTCACTATTACCAGTTAAACTTGCAGCTGGTGCTTTGAAAAATACATCAAATGTATCAATATTTTAACATTTTTTTTAACTTCTGTAATTACATTGGTCACATATGATACAATAAAATGACACATTTCCCTTAAAACAGAAGATAAGTTCTAACCATTATTTCTAGCACATGTTGAAGAAGATACCGGTAAGCACTGCCCATTAAATCTTAGCAGCTCCTGGCTTCAAATAGCTGAAACGGCTGCCATGTTTGAGAAGTTCACCTCCCTGCTACCTTTTCGCTGCCATTATCCAGGGTTTGGTGTGATATTCTTCAAGTGTGACTAATGTTTTCTGTTTGAAGTACAGGGGGGAAGACTCATCTCCCCACAGTATGCTTGATGAGTTTGTTTGTGGGTATTTAAGTCTAATTACGTGACTTCTTATCTGCCTTCCATCATCTGTTGTCAGTCTGTCCATGCTCCATGCGGACCAGGAAGTAGAGGGATTCTGCTTGTTTAACCCTTTAATGTAAAAATTTGAGGTAAAATGTTTTTTTTTTTTTTTAGAAATGAACCACATTGTTAGCATGTGTTTTTAATTTGCTATAGAGCTGCCCTGGGAGTTAAAAATGATGCTCGGTTCCCTTTAAGCCTATGTCTACAAATTGTATTTGTCACTGGAGCCCTTGTGGCTGACCGCACTTAGCCTTCTAAACGGTGCCAGCGCACGGATCGTGCGAACTCTGGTCGCAGTCAATGCGCAGGAACCGTTAAGAATTAGCCGCAGACAACTCAGAAGGGAGCCTGTGAGACACGGGTGATTACCACTTCACCCACTGGTTCAGAGTAAACTGCCACCACCGCGGTTATCATGGGACCGTGGGGCCCACTAACTGACTGACTAATCCTGCGAATAAAACGGTTAAACACACGATATTCTGTCTAGCCAACAACAAACAAACAGTAGCGTATCTTCAGAGACCCGGGATCATTTCTGTGTGTGCTGATAAGCAGGGTAGCGGAAAGTGAATGACTTGGAGAAAGTCGTTTATTCACGCAATATAAATAATTAATATATACAGACAATTATTAAAAATCACAATTATTAAGACAGTAATAGCCAGTATGAAAAATAAAAGAAGGGAGAAAAATACTTAGTTCCTGGAAAGATGTCCTTATTGTGGGAAGAATCATAAAGTTCTTGGTTTCAAAGTCCAGAGTTCAGAGTTCAGACCAGGTGGATGCCAGCATATCCTCAAGCTGGCATCTGATGAGTGCAAGATGGTTCAGTGTGGAGGACACTGAGTTTGGGTCCTCAGCCATTCTTATGCCCCTGCTTCAGTAGGAGGGAGTGAGGGCGGGGAGCCATACACCCCCTTCAAAGATGAGATGAGCCCTCCCCTTGTACTGGGGCTAGAAATCATATCTACCCATATATGGGCTCTATCTCACAGAACCGTACAGGTCAGGGCAGATTTATTAACATTTTCAGGTCTGTCTCGATTTACCCAGCGCCCTGATACCAGACATGAGGGGTGGGACCCCTGTGGTATCATCAGGGCCTTTTCAAACTGCCTAACTGGCAGTCCTTACCTCAGAATGTTCTGAAACTTCCTCAGAACCAGCACCGGGGCTCATGCTACACTTCCCCCACGTTTGGTGAAGCTGCCATCTCAGGAACCCCAGAAATATGACAGATCTGGGAAGTTATGGATTTGCTATGAGACTCAGGTTATTCCCAGGCAAAGGCTCTTTGAAGATTGGAGCAGCCAGCGAGGTGTCGCCTCCCCTGCTGGGAATGAGCCAGTGGGTCTGGCTTTTAGCCCAACTAGAGTGCTCCTGCCATGGTGCTTGTCACCTTATACCTGATGGATGGGCCATCAGCACAGCTTGAAGCCAGGGACTCTCTGGGGCAGATTAGGCTCAGGCTCATTAGCATATCAAAAGAGCCATCCAGCCTTTGGAATGGTGCTCTCTTTGCTAAGAAAAGGACTTCAGCTGTCCCTACACACTCAACCCAGATTGTACCGTTTTGAAGCGCAATCGATGCAGGAATCGAGTGCGATCGTTCTTTTCTTCACGGGCGGTTCCAGGACGCGCCTGCGTCCCCGCAATCGTCCGTGACAGCCCTCCCCCTTGTCCGTGGCTTAGCCACTCATCCGCAAGATGTGTGGCGGCGCCGCTAACCTGGCTGACGGGCCTCGAGTTGCCGGTACGGCGGGAAAACCTATTGGAGCCTGTGGCTCGGTTCCCCTGGACCGGTCGCGATCTGCTACCCTCAGGGTTGACCCAACATGGACCGTTCTGGACAGGGCGTTTGCGCCACTGCAGTCGGACGTGGTGTCTGCCGGGACTGCTGACAACGGGCAGTGGGTTGGTTAGGTCAACAGCCAGCCCACGCAGGGTTCCCCTGCTGAGTGGCTGTGGACCTAAGGGAACCCCGCGGGAATCCCTGGACCTTCCCAGCTCCTGACAGACGGCACATGCCCTGCAGTAGTTGGCTACATCCCTGTTCATCCGGGGCCAATAAAACTGTTTCCGAATACCGGCGAGTGTCTTGCGGACACCCGAGTGCCCTGTCAGAGGATTACCATGTGCGGATTTCAGCACATGTCCCCTGAACGCACTCGGGACCACAAGCCACTTGGTATCCGCGTGGGATCTACCTGTAGGGGGCTGTACAGACTCACTGTACAGTCTCCCACCTTCCCAGTACACCTTGAAAGCGGCCCCGTCTGCGAGGGGCTCAGCGGCTTGCTGCCTGAGCACCTCCAGGCTTGGGTCACTTTGTAGTGCGGCTGAGAATATGGCACTGTCAGTTTCAGCCAACTGGCTCATGTTACACGAGGCCAGCGGCTGAAAGGTCTCATCCCTGCGGTCAGAGGAGGGGGAGGAGGCCGGAACCCCCTCCACCTGTTCTGAGCTCGGGTTCTGAGCAGTGCAGCTGCGCGGTACTGCTAGCACAGGTACACTGTCAGAATGGCACAGACGGGCATTACTCAAATCATCATTGCATGCAGTAATGACATTGACAGGTATAGACATTTTTTCATTACAGACAGGTTGTACAAGAAACTCAGGTACAGTTACAGCATCATCACAACAGACAGCCTGTACATCAAACTCAGGTGCCTTTGAAGCAGGCACTATTGAACCTGGTACCCTTGAACTGGGCACATTCAACCCACCTCCCCCTGGTGCTCCCCCAAGTGTATAAAGTACCTGGTGGTGGGTGGAGAGTCCGTCTCCTTCCGTGAGCGACAAGGCGGTCGTGGCAGGTTCATAGTAGGACACAAGCTTGCCCAAATCAGTCCCCAGCAACACAGGGACTGGGAGATCCTTCATAACCCCAACAACCCTTTCGTGGACCCCTCCCACTCCCCAATCCAGCTTCACTCTTGCGTGGGCTATGTGGAAAAGGGTGCCCTCTACTCCAGTAAGGGCAAGGGATCGGCTGGAGCTGATGCTCTCCTTTGGTACAAGGTGTGAGTGAACTAACGTGATGTCAGCTCCGGTGTCTCGGAATCCGGTGACAACTTTGCCGTTCACTCTAACAAGTTGCTGCTGGTCGGTTCGGTCGCGGATTTCCTTTCCGCGGGCAAACAGGACACAATCTGATGATCCAGGCTGTGGTTCGCTGGCGGGCTGCCTCTGCTGTGGGTGAGGTGCAGGTGATGCAGATGATCCAGGTGCTGGTGGTGTCTGTCTCCGCTCCGGGCAGTCGAACTTCATGTGTCCGGGCTGGCGGCAGTAGTGACAGGTGACGTCTCCAGGCGCTGCAGGCCTGGGTGCAGCAGCTGCGCTGGGTGGCCTCTGTGGCGGACGGCTCACAGGGGCAGGAGGGTCTGCCGAGGTATTGGGCTGACCTCCTCTCCAGCTGGATGGGACAGTTCTGCGGGTATCAGCCACCCGGGTAGTTGCAAAAGTCTCAGCAAGGTCTGCAGCGACAGTGGCTGAAGCCGGCCTGCGTTCTAACACAAACTGTCGTACATCAGCAGGGCAAATGTTCAGAAATTGTTCCAGGACTATCAAGTCCTCCAGGACATCATAAGACCCTTTGGTGAGGCCTAGTGTCCACTGGCGGAGTGTGGTGAGCAAGCTGCTGGCCACATCTCGGTACGAATCAGAAGGCTTTTTCTGCCAGGCCCTGAACTTTTTCCGATAGGCTTCTGGCGTCAGCTGGTACTTAGTAATGATAGCGTCCTTTATAGCAGCATAATCATTATCCTTCTCCGCAGGCAATTCTGCGAAGGCATCAAGCGCTTTGTAGCGCAGCAACGGTGTCAGATGTCTGGCCCACTGGTCTTGGGACAGACGATACTGACGGCATGCTTTTTCAAAAGACCGCAAAAACAAGTCAATGTCTGTGTCTTTTTCAATATTAGCAAATTTAAATTTTGCACTTACGGGTGGTGCAGCTCCTTCAGCAGGGAGGCTGGGCGGTGAACTCCGGCTGGCCTGTTGCACTTTTGCCATGTTTAGCTCATGCTGTCGTTGGCGCTCCCGTTCTCGCTCAGCGGCTGCAGCAGCAGCGGCTTGCCGCTCCCGTTCCTCCCGCATTTGGCGCTCCTCACGCATGTACTGCAGGTACTTGTCCAGGTCAGTGTCCATCAGCTTTTGTAATGCCTGCTGCATTAGCGGATCAGTACAAACGGACAGTCCAGTACTGGCCGGTTCCGGGCGAGTACTGTCAGAAACTCTGGGATTGGGGTCCACACTGACATTCTCCGGCGTAACTGTTGATGCAGGGCCCTCAGGATGCACAACCTCTGTACGGTCAGGAGTCTCAGTCTCTGGTTCCCCTCGATTGTCAGATGGGCTGGTATCCACTTCAGCGGACACTCCCGGCTCCCGCAGTTGCTGGGTATCCCATTGAAACAATTCTGTTACCAGGTCCTGTTGTTTCTTGCGGCCGACATCAATGCCTCTCTCTTGGCAAAGATTTTGCAGGTCCGCCAGGCCCATTTTCTTGTAGTTCCCGGACATTTCCATGCCAAATAAAATAAAACTTTTGGGGAGGGGTACTGGCTACACAGTCTCTCTGTATATATAAAAAATATATTGCCTTCCAGCTACACCAACGAATTAGTTCGTTTCTCGATAGCGCTAGCGCTATCGCAGATACTTTCAGCACAACACAGGTCCCAACCGCTGCCTAACACTGTCACTGGAGCCCTTGTGGCTGACCGCACTTAGCCTTCTAAACGGTGCCAGCGCACGGATCGTGCGAACTCTGGTCGCAGTCAATGCGCAGGAACCGTTAAGAATTAGCCGCAGACAACTCAGAAGGGAGCCTGTGAGACACGGGTGATTACCACTTCACCCACTGGTTCAGAGTAAACTGCCACCACCGCGGTTATCATGGGACCGTGGGGCCCACTAACTGACTGACTAATCCTGCGAATAAAACGGTTAAACACACGATATTCTGTCTAGCCAACAACAAACAAACAGTAGCGTATCTTCAGAGACCCGGGATCATTTCTGTGTGTGCTGATAAGCAGGGTAGCGGAAAGTGAATGACTTGGAGAAAGTCGTTTATTCACGCAATATAAATAATTAATATATACAGACAATTATTAAAAATCACAATTATTAAGACAGTAATAGCCAGTATGAAAAATAAAAGAAGGGAGAAAAATACTTAGTTCCTGGAAAGATGTCCTTATTGTGGGAAGAATCATAAAGTTCTTGGTTTCAAAGTCCAGAGTTCAGAGTTCAGACCAGGTGGATGCCAGCATATCCTCAAGCTGGCATCTGATGAGTGCAAGATGGTTCAGTGTGGAGGACACTGAGTTTGGGTCCTCAGCCATTCTTATGCCCCTGCTTCAGTAGGAGGGAGTGAGGGCGGGGAGCCATACACCCCCTTCAAAGATGAGATGAGCCCTCCCCTTGTACTGGGGCTAGAAATCATATCTACCCATATATGGGCTCTATCTCACAGAACCGTACAGGTCAGGGCAGATTTATTAACATTTTCAGGTCTGTCTCGATTTACCCAGCGCCCTGATACCAGACATGAGGGGTGGGACCCCTGTGGTATCATCAGGGCCTTTTCAAACTGCCTAACTGGCAGTCCTTACCTCAGAATGTTCTGAAACTTCCTCAGAACCAGCACCGGGGCTCATGCTACACTTCCCCCACGTTTGGTGAAGCTGCCATCTCAGGAACCCCAGAAATATGACAGATCTGGGAAGTTATGGATTTGCTATGAGACTCAGGTTATTCCCAGGCAAAGGCTCTTTGAAGTTTGGAGCAGCCAGCGAGGTGTCGCCTCCCCTGCTGGGAATGAGCCAGTGGGTCTGGCTTTTAGCCCAACTAGAGTGCTCCTGCCATGGTGCTTGTCACCTTATACCTGATGGATGGGCCATCAGCACAGCTTGAAGCCAGGGACTCTCTGGGGCAGATTAGGCTCAGGCTCATTAGCGTATCAAAAGAGCCATCCAGCCTTTGGAATGGTGCTCTCTTTGCTAAGAAAAGGACTTCAGCTGTCCCTACACACTCAACCCAGATTGTACCGTTTTGAAGCGCAATCGATGCAGGAATCGAGTGCGATCGTTCTTTTCTTCACGGGCGGTTCCAGGACGCGCCTGCGGCCCCGCAATCGTCCGTGACAGTATTATTATTTTTTACCTATCACTTTCCTCCCCACCTAAACCAGGCAACCTGTGCGCTCTCAATCTGACCAAGGTCAAGAGGTGGCATTTGGTACATGGATTGCTACTTCATGGTGGAGTAGTCATTAAATAGCAAGACTTTAGTTGTTATCAATCTATGAATGGATAACTTAAGGTAAAAGGACCATTACATAACAAAAAAGCACTAGCTATGCAGAACTAAGTACTGCTATGATACAGAAGTTCTCAGGTTGTCATTCACCAACTGCCAGTAAAATGACTATGCACAGATAGTGTTTGCACACTGAAGGTCCAAACGGACCAGCCCTGTGGGTACGTATGAAAAGACTGGTATCTTTATTTGTGAAATACATTTCTGTGAGACCAAGATTGCCCGTGTAAGGACACCTCAGTAAACACACTGTCTTATTTCATATGCGAGCAGGTATATGTATAAAGTATGAAGGGGTTTTCGTTTTCCGACGCCTAGGGTTTGTGTTAAAGAGAATCTGTATTGTTAAAATCGCACAAAAGTAAACATACCAGTGTGTTAGGGGACATCTCCTATTACCCTCTGTCACAATTTCGCCGCTCCCCGCCACATTAAAAGTGATTAAAAACAGTTTTAAAAAGTTTGTTTATAAACAAACAAAATGGCCACCAAAACAGGAAGTAGGTTGATGTACAGTATGTCCACACATAGAAAATACATCCATACACAAGCAGGCTGTATACAGCCTTCCTTTTGAATCTCAAGAGATCATTTGTGTGTTTCTTTCCCCCTGTTCTCATGCACTGAAGTTTCAGACTGCTCGTTTCTTCCTGCAAATAGCTTTGCCCTTGTCTGTAATTCTTCAGTATGTGAAAGCCCAGCCAGCTCAGAGGACGATTTATCCAGCTTGTAAAAGATAAGAGAGAAGAGAGAAGCTACCCTAATCTAAATAATACACAGGCAGTGTGCATAGAGGGGCCTGGAAGGGGGAGTTCATAGCAGAACCACAACACTGAAGAACTTGGCAGCCTTCCAGACACAGGCCGACAAGTCTGACAGGGGAAAGATACATTGATTTATTACAGAGACTGTTATAGTAGAAAGTGCTGCAGTAAGGCAGAACACATTAGAATAGCTTTTGGAACTTGTAGGATGATAAAAAACAGGATGCAATTTTTGTTACGGAGTCTCTTTAAAGATATTTATATTGATTAGGTGAAAGATTAGATGATGCTTCCTGAATTATTTAAAAGAATAATTGAATAAACCCCAAAAATTGGTCCATATTTTCTTTACCTTCAAACTTTTCTTGAAGTTCTGCACTCACTTGGCGCTCATTAATATCATGCAGGGCTCTCACTACTATCTCAGGCCCATCTTGGATGGTATAATGGCTGATGATAAGATCCACCACTCCTTCCGCATCTTTATCTTCCAGATCACTTAACGGAATCTTATTGTGTTTAGGGAGATCAATTTCAGAAAGCTTCCGCTTTAAGGATTTTAAGGATTTTTCAGAGATGTCTTTCAGGGCTTGTCGGAGGATGTCTTTAATCACTCCTGCCATTGGGACTGATGGTACAAGATGTCACTGTTATAAATAATAAAAAAAATACATGTAAAAATATCTCAAAATAGAAGCCTGGCAAATACTTTTTCCATCATTATTTGAATAGGGACGAGTCAGAAGAACCTCCATTAGATTAACACCCCTTCCTGTTTACACTGGATATGTGCAGGATGGATTGCTTACTCCCTTTTATAATGAACTACCTTCCTACCGCATCATGCTGATGGGCGTGAACGTGGCGGCAGCCCCTGGACTGCCTAACCCCAATTGACATCAAGTCCTGGGGTGGGGTTTTGCAGGCGATCACGCATGGATCTCAGCTTCAATGACGGAGCATTTGCTGCTAGGAGACTGTTAGGCGGCGAAACCGCCATCTATTTACTGTGTACAGCGCTGCGATCTACGGAAGCGTTGTACTGGGGCTGTCCCCCTGGGAGGCACAGAGAGCGATCGGCTCTCATAGGCTGATGTCTATGAAAGCCGATTGCTGGGATTGGTTGGCGGGGGAGGGAGGGGTTAAAAAAACAAATAATAGTAAAATGTATTTAAAAAATAAATAAATATTGATAAAAAAATAAACAAACACCCCAGCAGAGATCAGAGCCCACCAACAGAAAGCTCTGTTGGTGGGCAGAAAAGGGGGGGATCCCTTGTGTGCTGAGTTGTACCACCCTGCAGCGAGGCCTTAAAGCTGCAGTTGCCTAAATTGTAAAAAATAGCCTGGTCACTGGGGGGGTGTAAGCCTACAGTCCTCAAGTGGTTAAAGCGATCCGAGATGGAAAACTAACTATAACAAGTAACTTGTTTATATATCTTATCTAAAGTTTAGATGGTTTACACAGCAAATATAGCTTCAAACAGTTTTAATAGAATATGATTATTTATTCCTGTGATACAATGACAGCAGCCATGTTGTTTGTAAACATTACAAAGAGGCAGGCGTATCTGTATTTTAAGCCATCAGCCTAATTCCCTCTCCTCCTCCCTCCTCCCCTCTGCCTCTGAAATCAATGGCTAGTAACACCTCCCCCTCCTCCTGCCCAGACTGAGCTCCCATGAGCCCTTGCTACTGCCAAGGCTCTCTGAAAATCTGTGGGTGTGGCTCTTTTAGTTTATAGGGAATTAGAGTATTTAAACAAAAAAGTATTTAGCTTGAGGAATGCTCTATAAACAATAGGAAAGGAACACAATTATGCAATGTGTAAAAGTTCACCTCGGATCCACTTTAAGTAAGGTTAATAAATAATGGATTTAAAAATTTGGCTGCCAATTATGCATTATGAGTAGGGTCTCTGTTACTGATGATAATATGTGACTATTGATATGACAGGCTTCTGCATCTGTGGCAATGGTATTACATATGTGGGGCTATATAAGGAAAATGATGCTGGGGATACCTTATAGTGAATGATGTTGTAAATAGCAATGACTGCTGTGCCATCCAGAGCTGAAGTAAACAAGCCAAGCTGAATGTTTTTTTGCAGAGACTGCCCATGTAGGGGTGGGAAGGACATTAACCTCCTTGCCGGTTATCCCGAGCTCAGCTCGGGGTAACCTGCGCAGGAGGATTTCTCAGGCCCCGCTAGGCCGATTTGAATAATATTTTTTAATTGTACGCAGCTAGCACTTTGCTAGCTGCGTGCATATTTCGATCGCCGCCGCTCACCGCCGATTCGCCGCTACCCACCGCGCCGCCCCCCCTCCAGACCCCTTGCGCAGCCTGGCCAATCAGTGCCAGGCAGCGCTGAGGGGTGGATCAGGATTCCCTCTGAGGTCCCGACGTCCATGACGTCGGTGACGTCATCCCGCCCCGTCGCCATGGAACTGGACGGGATTTCCTGGGATTTCCTGCTTTCAGAGAGCACCGGCGGTGATCGGCTTAGGTAGGGGGATGCCGCTTATCAGCGGCTATCATGTAGTGAGCCCTGGGCTCGCTACATGATTTAAAAAAAAATATTTTTTTTTCAAAGTGCTGCGCCGCCCCCTTGCCGACACAATTGTAATGGCAAGGGGGTTAAGGGCAGGCCGGCCAATCCCACACCATTCACACCCTGACAAAGTCTGCAAGGAGGCGGACCTAACGGGTTGGGGTTTTGTTCCGCAGTCTTGCTAGCAATTGGCTGCCTGCTGGGTAATGTGTCTGGCCACGTGTGTGTCTGCTCCCCAGCGTGTTGGCATGCTATCGGCCACAGGGATCAATTGAGATCTCACTAGTTGGGGTACACTGAAGATAACACAGTAAGAGAAGTTGGTATCGCTGGGAGTGGATGAGAGCTGCATGTACCCCAATCCACCAAAATTTACTGAAGGAAGATTGGTGAGGCTATTATAGCTGACATACCCGCTGATTTCTAGAACAACTGAACTGGAAGGGATATAGAGGTTGACAAATTTATTTCAACAATTTAAATATCAGTTGCCTGGAATCCTGCTGATCTTTTATGCATTAGTAGTGTCTGAATCGCACACCTGAAACAAGCATGCGGCTAATCCAGTCAAATGTAAGTCAAACATCTGATCTGCATGCTTGTTCAGGGTCTATGGGTAATGATATTAGAATCAAGGGATCAGCAGGTCAGGAAAGCAATTTGCAGAGTTTAAAAGAAAATAAATATGGCAGCCTCCATTGCACTCTCACTTCAGTTGTCCTTTAGAATATTTTTAGTTACATTGTTGTACTCCAAAACATGGGACTCTTCAGGCAATAAAGCACCCATTCAAGCAGGAGCAGCTTTTTGAAGTTACTAGCGAATGGAGACGCTACGCTCGCTTGGAACTTCAAAAAACTTTTTTTTATTG